>NC_071087.1:119850997-120015997 GCF_027358695.1 Spea bombifrons | reverse complement strand
CAGCAAGACCTAGATTTCGCTGAAGCTTATTTTTCTACAGACAGGCATGGCTCTTCAGCGACACATTAAGTTGGAAATGGTTTAGAATTTCTCAGTCATTACCAGCAGCCCTCACGAAAAGAAGAATACGGAGCAAGACAAAGACTTGGCGAGAAGAAAAAAACTTAGAGCTTGAATGATTTTATCTGCTGAGGTGGCGAGAAAATCATGCCACATTTATTTAAATAGCAGACAAGTCATTTATTAATAAGCTTCTGTAAAATTTCATGGTGACTGCAGATTTTTTTTTTTTTAACTATAATAAATGATTACTTGGTAAAAAAATTCTAAATCACATATTTCTTCCTTTCCTACCCAGTCCTTGCACAAACTTCTATGCAGTAATCTCGAACATACTGGCTTCCCTATGAATTATAAAGGGCCAAAGCTGGTGAATTTACCCTGAGCTTGGTCGGCCCTTTATAATGAATATAGCTGCATAGGCCCAAGAGAAAATTGAGCCTTTAGTTTATATGCAGTGTTGGCGCTTTTGAGGTCTGCAACTTGGTCTCATGCAGAAAATTAACAGAAATACAGAAATTGTACAAATATGGCATAAACCGCAAGCTCCCATTTTATTTGTATACGTTCAGGGATTTTGTTATTATTTGAGTTAATCGCACACTAAACCACTTCACTGACACTTCCATGTTACTGAACAAGTTAACCCATTGAGTGCTGAGAGGCAAAGGAGCACTCTTCTGAACATACAGTACGTTTCTTCTCCTGTTGCCGTGTGCTGTAGAATTTGCCTTTCAATTATTTATTTAGTTACATTCAGTTAAAGCAGCACATACTCGGTTGTTTAATTACTTTTTGTTTTTTTTACTTTTAGTCAGTAGCCGGAGGGATGCTGATTTCTCCTCCAGCCTTTGTTCAACCAGAGCGTGTGAAGCTATAAACTCAAACAGGCCTTGAAATTTGTCAGCTTTGCGAGATATTAAGTTCCCAACAAACACAGGGCTATGAATGTAACTCTTTGTACCCATGAAATTTCTGGAAGTTTGACGTACTGTGAGAATATTTTCCCTTCGTGACCGCTGACGAGTTCATGGTTGCTGTTAACCGAAGGCTGGTATTTTTATATGTAGGCTAGTGTTTAAATGTTTCGCAGCACGGGTGTTAATATATGTGCTTTCCTTACATAGGCTGTGATAATGTTCTTCTTTTCAGTGCTCTAAGGCACTACCCCTAAGAACCCCCTAAAATCGCAAAGGGGTATCACTCAGTGTAAGCAGCATGAGGGGCAGTATTAAATTAGTGGCGTATAAAATAATCATTTGACTAAGATGCGTTCCATTTGGTGGCAAACGGCACCGCTTTAAAATCCAAAGCTTGCCAAATAGTAGGATTTGGGGAATACATCGTTCATACCAATAGTGTGTTAGGAAAATTCTTCTGTTGGGGTTCAGTTTTTAATAGGCTCTTGGTTTGACATGGTGGGGCTTGATGGTCTAAAACAAAGAGAGCCCTTCATACAAATACAATATATGTGCATAGGATGTTCTGCATGTGTGTTTGTATGGTGTGTACATATAGTAAGATTTGTTAAAGTTGCTGATTAAACCCCAGGGTTGGTATAAGACCAGCTAGACACCTGTTTTTGGCTTACAATATCTAATATCGTTTACAAAGTATCCTTTTTCAGTGTTGGCGTACGATATATTTATAGATTGAGTTTATGCTTTATGCGATACTGCCTTTTGCAATGTAATGCATATGAGAGCTGAATGACCCCTATAAATTGTCATGTCCCTTTTACAAATGCATGGGGGGGTCTCTAGAAACCCCCCCCCAATTAGTAGTCATAGAGGAGATCTCTTTGGCAGAACACTTCTCACTGCATTCCATATACTGACCTCGAGTCAGCTCCAGCACTGACCTTGAGAACACTGTGGGCGGGGCTCTGCTCAGACCGTGTGTGAACCATGAAGGCGGAGGGCAGCTGCAGGGCTAGAGTTTCTACTCCAGGTAAGGTTTTGGTTTTTTGAGAGAGAAAATGAGCTCATAGAGTACTTTAGTATGTATTCTTCTTTAGCAGTCATGAGTCAGGGACAGTAAAGTGTCACCTTAAGTTAAATCAGTTCCTGACGACAAAAAAATTTGATCTAAAATCATGTGATTTCCCTCCTTTGTATGCTCTGCGGTTTTGTGTATACTGCGTTGTATCGAATCTGTTGTCTCTACAGATTCTATTTATATTTATTTTCAATGGGCTGGGAGAAGCCTATTCTTTGCCATTCAAACCGGAAATGAGAGATGTCAGGGAAATGCTATCCCCAGCTACAAGAGTATGAATGTATTTACTGTGCATATATAAAATGCCTTGGTGCAATCCAACTGGCTGATAATATAATCCATTAACATTTATTGGGCCAAATTATCAGGGCTTTGGTCACATATGAAAACATTTTATCAAACATTATATATATATACATAATATAATGTGCACACAGAAATCAGCTCTCTAAGAAGACAATATTTATGTTGTTGTGTTGCGAGAAGTAATTTCTTTATATCAAATTGTCAAATTCAGGTTTCATAAACGGACTAGAAGTATCTCCATTCCATAGTGGAAAGAAATGCGGCTTTAAATCAAGTTGCATCTCTGTCGTTATTGCCCTTCCATTAGGCTTGACGTCATCTGTGTACTCAGCAGTTTTATTATTTTGCGCACACAGGGACGGTTTTTCGCACTCCGCAGTAAATGAGAGAAGTCCCCCTACTAAACATTTTTTAATTAGCATTCCACCCTGGTGGAGATCGTCTCGCGGATAGCATCCCTGGCTTCATGAAATGATGTTTAAAAACCGAGGTCCGTGCGCATAAAAAAAAAAAAAAAACTCAGATGCTTCTCTGCCTTGAATGGATCCGACATAGCAGACAAGTAATTGCACAACAGGCAGCCCCACTCGGCGCAGCCCACATTATTTGGCGTCTCGTTGCATAATTGCTGCATCCAACTCTTTAAACTTGGCCGCTCTACTCTGCCGAGAGAATCCCACATTGGCAAGGTTGTATGGTTTTATGTAGGCATTTTTAAAACTCTTGAACTTACTTCTGTTGACCTGGGCCTCTAATGCTAATGTTTCACTCAGCTTGGCCAGATCGGTAATAGACAGCAAATTTATATCGGGTGCCTGTGTTTGGTCTTCAGATTTGTTGGTTAAATACAATCGTTAACATTGAGAAAATTCTGTTCTGTAAAGTCTGGGTTTTTTTTTCTCTTAATTATTACTTTTCAGTCCATCAGCAAAACTGATCTTTCTCCTAACATGCCACAATATTCATGCAGGCAGTGAACGCAGTATATACCTCAAGTCATAAAGTGTCTGGAAAGCCCACAAGGTTAATGACTGTGGAGAAGGCATTTTTGTATTATTTATATGTGGATATTCCAGCAAAACTGTGGGGGCAATTTAACAGACCTTGCAACAGAACGAACGTTACTGTCATTTGTCAGAGAAATAATTGTTTTGGCTTAAGTAGCTGTCTAGAGTTGACATATTTTAAGACTCTGGAACTGAGAGAATTGGATCCATTGTCTCTGCTTTGTTGTATATTACTGGTTTATTTCAGGTTGAGATTCGCTGTATACGCAAAGTAAACTTGTGTGAGCATGTTTAAAGATTACATATGAAAAACCCACCCAATCTGCATATCATGGACGAAGAAGAACAACTTTTTCTCAGGATCTGTACTTTAAGTTATCTCTCTATTGCTAAATTGCTGATTGTTGTTGATTGGTTCAAGCAACCTTAGAGAGAACCTTAGGACAGGTAATTGATTACATAATGCTGGCTGTGCCACAGACTGCCACCAGTCCCAGCTTCCATTGGATGAACTTTTAAATCTCATAATTCCAAAAAAGTTACACTGACAAACAAAAAGCACACGGTAATAGTTCATTTAAGCTATGAATACGTTACACCGCAGAATATTGATATCATACATAATTTAACGTATATGTGAACTCTCTTTTCATTTGCATTAATTTAACAGAAATGTCTGATTTTTACCTTTTTCTTAAAGTTAGGCGTGAAAATTATTTTCTCACCATACTACTTATTATTTTTCATTTTTTTTTAACAAAGTGCCAACATCTAAGAAAAGAAGTTTAGCTTATCCTTTATTTATTATGGAAAATTAGGCTTTTAGTGTGTGTTTTTTATTATTGCTAGGAACGTTTTGATTTTTTAGTTTTTATACCTAATTATTTGCCATCACTGTCCATAGAATAACTCCACACTCAATGAGACCATTTGTCTCTATTCTATATGTTTATATACATATATTTCTATAGGTATATAAGATATATGGGTGTAATTTGATTTCCACATCTGGAGTAACAAAGCATCGTTTGTATTTACTGTATGAATACAGTTCTAAGGTTCTTTCAAGTTAAAGAGCAGTCTCTAAATTGTCAAGTCCTTTCAGTGGCCCAGATATTGTGAACTTCTAAAAATTACAGTTCTTTATTTGAAGTTCATGTCACTCTTTGACTTTAGATGAAACATACAATCCCTTCTAGAAAATAGTTCTCAAGGTTGACAGGTAACAAAGTAACATGCTAGCATTGTCCATATAAATATTGTTTTGCTGTCACATTTCAGCAACCTGGGACCACATGCACGAGCAAAAGGTCACATTAATCTTTCCTTGGAATATTCTCACTTGTTAACATTTTCATTTTTTTTATGCTTTAAAAGGTGAGAATTTGAGGGGTAGAGTGACATTTATACGTTGAACAAAGTGGTAATCTGTGCTTTGGTTTGTACAATTTGAACAGGTTTCCAGATTTTCATTCATAGTAAGACAAAAGCCTAGTTGCACCAAAATCTCGAAGTGTCATCCGTGATATTCTACGAACGTGGTCTATTAAAGGGTTTTTCAATAGATTATCATAGGTGAATACATGTATCTCAAGGTTAAGAAAAGGGAAACACTATAAATGAGACATGGTTTCCATTGGTGAGTGTTGGTCAGGGGTGCATGTAATAAGCTGACAGGTAGTTTATTACAGAAAGATTCAGGTCCCAAGTCAACACATTCTGTACAGCTGTAGTACCGCAGCGAACTGAAGACATTGATTTAGACAAGTCTATTTTTCAAATTTCTTCAGACTTTTTTACGAGGAGGCTGAAATACTGGTAGCACCGCTTATATTTACAATACTACCGATAAATGTTACTAAAAGAACCTAAGAACAAAACAAAAAGGAAAATGAAGAATTGTGAGAAGGTTTGCTAATGTTTTGATGGTCCCTGTTTGCAGTTGTAGATAAAAAGGAGTGTTTTAAGATTGCTGTGTGGTCTACATCCAAGCTAAGCATGACGAGTCGGTCTATACACCAATGTAAAACCTTCCTGTTTTAGAGAGGGAAATACTCTTCAGTAACAAATGTTCAGCATCAAACTGTACCAGCATTAGGAGACATCTTTGATACAACCCTGGAGTTTTTAGTCAAAATGAATTCCTTTTATTGGAATGTAACATGAATCAGATAAAAGAAGAGACCTCTGAGGTCCTGAAAACGTGTGCAACTTTACATGTTTTTTTTTCTGTTGGCGCAATAAAAGGCATCACCTTTGACTAAAGACCAAATGTCTTGGCCAAGATGCACTGTACCAAGCGTCTTTAGGGAGAGAAACCATTTCAGCTAATGTTAGGGACTGAGGCCTCTACGTCGGTTCAGAAGTTTACGGAGTAAAACATTCAAATAGTAGAGAGAGGATGGGCAAGTATGACGCTCAGAATTAAGGTGCAAGATGAAGAGACATTAGTGCTTAACATTAGTGCACAAGAAGCGGAAAGTTTCCTCTTGGAGCCTTCACTCACTTTTGTGACGCATGACTCACAAAGTCACTTTATAATAAAAAGTTAAAGGGTATAAATAAATGCAGGTTCAGAGTTCTTGGTCACAACATAGGAACTTTTGAAAGCTGCTGTTTGTGTTTATATTTCTGCATTCCTTGCACTTTTGTCTAATTGTGGAATGTAAAGTTGCCTTTTTGTGTTCACCCATGCAAAAGCACTTCTACGTTATCGGTGCATTCATCTGTCACAGACTTTGCTTCACTGTACTTCCCCTATATTTTTCTTATTTCCTGAGCCTGCACACTTGTGTTGTCCAACGCTTAAGTTTTATGGGCTGTTTATCACTTGGAAGTGCAGCCTTTAAAGCAGATCCTGTTAAGTCAGCAATAAAATAATATAGAATCTATGGATTTTTCTATTAGACTGTGAGCTGTCTGTTAACCCCTGTTGGGGTATCACCTGTATGAATCATCTGTAGTGTTGCAAATACATGGAGCCTGGGAAGGCTTGATTACTTTGTGTGTTTTTTGACCAGCAATAGCTCATGTTCCATCACCTTATGAAGGGTGTTACTTTATTGCCTTTATTTGCATTTTGGTGTCCAGTTTGTACGTATGCCAATACACTTTACTGCATGCAAATTGAAGCAGGCATTCTTTAGTTATTGGAGTTAAAAAGAAATAACATTGAATGCCTTTGTTGACTGCCTTTGCATAAACAAGAAAGCAATGGTTGTATACCGAGCAAATACGGTAATTAACCCTTTTCATTTATGAAAGTATGGACAATGTTTCTCCCGCTGTGAAGCTGAACTTTTGTTTTATGTGTTCAGTACATCCCCAGGAATACCCAGACTGGGGTGATTTTTAGGTACTTTCTAAAGTATGAAGATATTTGTGGCATATGACCTCTACATATCTCATATTGTTGCTGTGATAAAGTGCTATTACCTCATACCTGGCAGATGGCCCTCAGGATACAACTCCACCCAAGTGATGCAAGAATCAGTCGTTCTCTTGAGTCTGGATATAAGATGTGTACCTGTGCCTCCTAGTTCCCAGAGAGAAACATGTTTGGCATCAGGCACATGTGAGCCTGCACACTGGTTGTTCTGTCTATGAGTCTTCCTGACCTGAGGCTGTTTCTATAGTAGAGAAACTGGGTTTGTAGCTATGCACAAGTTTCATTCAATGGCATCCTTGTGTCTACTTTAATAACTCTTTGTGAAAGTTTAGCCCAGAAGCGTTCTTTGATATTGTAAGTTTGATATTGAATGTCCCTTACCCACTCTCTCTTGCCAAGGACATAGAATTACAAGTTAATGCAGATCTTTTCCAAGTAGATTAGTAGTTATTGGTAAATCCCACATGTATTCTCCAAGAAAGGGCTAGCAAGATGGGCAGATGGCAATTATTTTTTCCTTTCTGTGAATATGTCTTAGACAGGACAGCGTTGTGCCCTTTCAAGGTGTTATCTAACAAACAGTCTTGGACTGTTTTATTATTTATTGGGTAACTTAGATGGATTTTTGCCCTGAGCCAAATTTTACTAGTCCTCCCTTGGTTTTGCCCAAGAATCACCTGGCCTACTTTTTTCCAGTACACTGAATACTGTCTCATGACCCACTATAGCCTTGAAACTACACTAACTAAATGCTCCTCTCTCCTCCCCTGATAGCTCTATTTTCTGGAAGTCCAGTATGTTTTCTGGGAATTAATGTGTCACGTGTTCTACAGCCCTTGAAGTCACATTTATAAAAACAGCAAAAAAATCTGTTTTAAAATTTTAATAGTTAAACAGGGTACTCAGTTCCATACATGGATTAAAAAGCCCTAAAAACAACCCTTCTGTATATGCCCTTACAACAAAATTGACCCTCACTGTGACACTTAGATGAGTAGTGATGATAGAAGTGGTTCATTTTACGATCCGATCACACTCCATGTTGTACCAGAATTGTTTTAAGAACCCATGAACTGATTCAGTAAGCAAAACACAGGCAATTTGTCAATCCACATTTTCCCCACTAACATTCTAGTTGCTTTTATGGAAAGGGAGCAGTCACATTGCAGCGGCTGACCTAACTGTGGATGGTTCCAGACCGTGTTGGAATGGCAGGGAGCTGTTCAGCCATGCGTGGGGAGTGCATTGTTTTTAAAAGTGAATATTCCAGACACTAAACAAACATATATATACTGTACTTGCTTTAATCCGATTAATGGCTTGTCTAACAGTGAGGTATTTCTGCTTGCTAATGGCTCCAGTCAAAAAGCAGTTCTCGTGTGGGAGGCATCGTTGAGAAAACTGTAAGTGACAAGGAAACTAGAACTATTTTCTGGAGCGTGTTTCTCAGAACACGTCACATAAATGGCAGAATTTCCAGCTGGCGTTTCTCCAGGGGCTCTTCACCATTCAGTGTCCTTCCATTAGATTTGCAATTGCTTTATCTATAGCAATAAACAAATCGTTGTTATTCAGTTCCTAAAAAATTACTGATTACTCCAACACAACATAAACAGTTGAGAAAAACAACCATTTTAGCTAGAATAGTTTTCACAGCCATATGGCACTTGAGTCGAGGGTTATTTATTTTTTTGAGGAATGTATTTGCGTAGATGTTGGCCAACTAGCAGAAGGGACAGGATAAAATTTGCAGTGATGATGGGATACTCTTTGGGGGTCTGGTGTTTGCCACGGAGTGATCTGCTATGAGTAAATGGAGTCTTTACTAAAGAGGGAGTTTGCAGATAGTCAAACATTTCAACCTGTTATCACTATACATTATAAAGGGCAAACTGATGAGAATGATTGAGCCAACCCTGTTTGATGCATATATAATTTTGGAGGTTTCTTAACAGCTCTCCTCTCTTATTTGGCCATGAATTATACAGGACCAGCTTATCCCTTCTTACAGACAAAGCTCACCTGGGTTTTCCTTTTATAATATATAAGGTGTAGAGGTATCAGGGGGTTGAAATGTTAAACTCTCCCCTCTGAATAGACCCCTTTGACAAACACCCGACCACCAAAGTTTTGGGCTTGAAATAAGCATTGTGCGTGACGGATAGAAATATTGTAGTCTTAAGCTTGATTAAAACAAATTTAAGGTTTTGATACAAAGTGGCGATAGGCAGTTATGTGAAGTCGGCTTTAGTGTTAGCTGCATTCTATTAAAAAAAATAAGTATGAATGTAAAATTGGAATAAAATTGAATTAGAGAGGGTAATTAAAATATTAAGTCCCTTTCCTACCCGTTGCTCAGTGCATCTGTCATGATCAGTAGACCTTAAAGAGTTAACTATGCTAAAGTGACATTTCTCATTTTGTTTGTACCTACTCATCCTAGAGGTAATGCAAACATTACAAAAATGACACAGTCAACAAAAAGGAAGTGAATAATTCAGACATTGCCCGAGGACATCGTAAAGGGACGATGGACGGATAAATAAAGTGGGCCAGGCCTCAGGCAGACACATCTATGTTTTTTAGCTGATTTGCTTTGCTCAACAATCATCTCCTTGTTCCAGAACAGCCCAGACTTTTGCAGCAGTGACATTACATTGGTAGAGACAAGATAATATAACAGGTACGAAACCTAAATGAATATGCGCATATTAAAAAATTGGGTCTCTGGTTTCTAGCTGCGTGTAGACCGTCTCTCCCAGCCCAGCTGACGGAGGCAAGCAAATCAAGTTACTTTTCATTGAATCAGTGGATTAATGCGAGGACATGATGATTTGTGCAGGCTAGAGACGTCTAAGGGCAGCAGGCGGTGAGAAAACGCAGATCCAGAATTTTGAAACGTCTGAGAATAAATGTACAGGAAGCATGGCAGGTGGAAAATGAGGGACATGGTAAAAACCAGTATGTGTCAGCAGTACTGGTGAAAAATCGGCTGCACTGCTTCATTATCAGACACATCTCCTCAGACTGAGCCTTCTTTTCTGACCTAATGGCTTTCCTGTCACTGTGCTACAGGATTCTGTCATTTACACAGATACACAAGTAGACAGTGTCATAAATACTATGAAAAATACGTCTCTCTGCAGATTTCCTTTCACATGGTCCTCGGGCTTCTGCAGATTTTGGAAAAAATGAATTAACAGGTACTGCAGTAATAAAAAGTGAGCTTTACTTGTCATGTCTTTGTTTATCTTCTAACTAGGGGGTCTACTATTTGATGACACCACTCCTTACTCTTTAGGGCTGGGCCTTGTTGATCTCTGATTTAGTTTAATATGTGTCACATTTTGTTGATGGCCTTAACCTGGGGCTTCAGTTTCAGTCCCAGGTGACAACGAGGCACCTGAATTCAGGTTAATAAATGACATGTTGAATGATAGGAAAGTCTAAAATGCCTTGAAGAATTATGACTGTTGACTGCTTTAAGAGGAACCCCTGTTACAGAATAACCTCTTTAATATTAGCATCACTTGAAAATATTGCTTTTTATTTGTATTTACTTTGCAATGCATTTCAACATCTTGTATTGTGTTTATTAAATTGATCACAGTAATTGTGTTGGGAAAAGCCACAGGCTCAATTTTCTGTGCTCCATAACAAATTATTTGCTCCACTTGGTGCTAGAGCTTCCCACTCACCTTGAAATTAGTATTTGTCTTCCACATTCTATAAGTGTGAAGTTGTGGCGCTTACATTGCTGTGTTTGTCCGATCCCACACTCCCTGGCATTCTGGTTCCTTGGGATTATTGATGCCATGGGCTTCCAACAAACTAGCTTGTGTCAAACAAGAGTGGAATTTAAGGGACATAGAAATGACTTATTTTCTACTATGCCTTTCTGGATCATGTTCTTTCTGTGGGTCACATTCAGGTTGTCATGGGCTTACGCCATGCTAGACATTCAGCAGCCTATGTCTTATCAAATTCTGACAGCAGAAGTATTATGTAAAGGATCAGTATGTAAAATTAATAATTTGTGGCGGCCTTTCATGTCTTTCGGGCTTTTGTAAAGTACCACTGATAATAATTTGAAATCATTGTCAAGGTTTAATGTCTGGCATTGAAGGGTTTAATGTATCTTCCATTCATTTTGACCTAAAATGTCTGGTCCTCTTTTGGTGAATTGATTTATGTAGTTTTGAAAGCTTTATTATAGAAGTAAAATGCTTCTGTTGCGAAAAGACCCACCCACCGCCTTTAGTAAGCGGTAATAACATGTTTCATGGGGCAGGGTCGACCGGGAGACACATAACATTAATTCAGAGAAATGGGATAGGTTTTCATAGCCCATACCGAGTAGCTGCGTTGTGTCAGGTGCATGTAGTTACACTGGGATAAGGAACTGGAAATAAAACTGAAAGTCATACTGTATTTACCCATTTGGTGGATGGAGAATGTCGTACATCAGGAGGGTCACCTTTATGATTTTGAGGTCTGGCTCTATACTTGCTTACTTCCAGCAGTTTGTCAAATGTAATCTATTGTAGGACATCTGCTGTGTCGCTCCTCTTGTTCCTCCACTGACGGTGCTGTCATGGAACGTTCAGGTGATTTATGTTAGTTCATAGAAGTTTGCATGTCTTCATGTGTTTATGATATGTACTTTCATGTTGTAATGGGGTTATTTCTATCAAGCTTACTTGGGGCTTTACAAAAACACTAGAGTGAAAAACTGAGAGATAGGGTGAGTGCAGCAAGACATATGGATGGAGTCTAAAGGAAGTGCACAGGGGGCGCATACAGCTAGAATGAAAACAAGATATGAAGAGCTTACAGCCTACATAGTATCTGTCTACAAGGGTGACCTGAGTCTTCCCCATTTTCTCCCCATTCTGAGTTGGCTTCAGTCCAGCTTTAGATAGCGAACCGGTCCACCTCTGAAGACTGGATTTGCAGTCTGCTGGGTGGTACTGAGAAGTCTTTACCTTCATGTATATTTATGTTTTTTCCCTTTAATACGTAGCCACACAGAACCCGTGTTTAGAGGCCAGTAGGTTCATAATGTAATGCAACTTCCAAGGGCAAAACCATAAAAGGTTTATAAATGTTTAGCAGCATTTACATGGACGAACAGCACTTCATTAGTACTTTCAGCGTAGATAGGATATTTACTGTGTGAGAATGTCCAGACTAAAAATAAGCTAAAATAACTGTTCTTTGCCAAGAATCCTGCTTGGACACGAAGAGGATTAAACATTTTTAAGTGTCAGCCTCATGCTCAACATCTAACAAAAACTCTAATCTCAATAACTAGTATTAGAATCTAATGATTTTTAAGACAATGGTGTAGAATTCCTCAGACACCCTAGGCTTTGAGGAAAGTATTTTTGTCTGCAGTGAGTTTAGGTATTTAATTATTTGCTCGTGTCTCGTTTAAGTAGCTTGGAGGGAAGAAGAGACGTTATAGAAACATTTAAATACTTAAAGGTAAAGAGAAGAAATCTTCGAGAGGTCATAGTTTAAACATACATAGGATAGGCATGACTGATAAAGGTCGGAGTCTCTACAACGGCAAAAGTGGGCATTCCACATGGGCTGGAAGGTTCTTGTATGCCGTCAAGTTATATGTTTCTATGTATAAAAGTTAAAGGAGTATTCTCTTTTCAAGTAAGGTGTCAAAACGTGTGTAATTACCTACTGTGTCTGTCTCCCAGAATGTTTAGCTTTCCTGTAGGACATGTATAGATTTTGGTGCTGCCCTTTTTTTTTTCCATCACGCAACAAGCATAATTGAAGAACTAGTTTAGGGAATGTTTTGGACGTTCTACGATACCAGGAATAATATTTTTAGTGTTACGTTCTCCAAAGAATGGTCTAGTATCTTTCAACTTGTCCCAGCAGAGTCCTGCAAATTCTTTGTAGAATCGGATGTTACAGTATATTTATGTGCTAGTGGAACTGTAATTTTGATATGACTCTTTTCCCATGTCATTGGACTCTCCCACCCTTCTATACCTTAGACACAACTGAGTTTCTGTTAAAATTGCTAAATGAATAATTGCTTTAAATAATTACAACAATCCTATAATCTTATGTTAATCTGGTTAATGTGGGATGCCTTGATTTTACCGCATTATTACACCAATAAAACGACTGGATTAGACCCTTCGACTAAAAAAGGACAGTGTAAAATGATTTAGCATATTGCACTGAAAGTATTATATTTCAGAACATGGTGCAATTTTATGCAGTTTTTCCCCATTTGTTCGTAAGGTTTGCATCTTTAGCAGACAACGCTTAAGTAGCTTGTGATGTTGAGTTTAAAACACCAGAAGAAAATAATCCTCGGCTTCTAAGATTAGGGTTTGAATGAAGCCACATTCTTACCTTGAGGTTTTTATAGAGCAATGCAGGTTAATTTTAAGTTTCACAAACATTTAAAGAGATAGGAAATCCAATTTAGAGAACAGATGTGTCTTTCTCTGTTGCTCTCCAACATGCTCCAGGGCACAGAGTAATGCCAGTTAACACCCATCCTTTCACAACCTATTAGTCGATGGGTAGTACACCCAATAGAGGTCTGGGTGTGCCTGCTCTTCAAGTTTAGTATTCAGCTGTGAAATATGATATAATTCGTAGGAAAACAGACAATAATAGGCATGTTTGTGACTATAATATTAAAATATTTTGGCACTTTTCACAATGAGTTTAGCCTTGTCATTGAAGATCAGGAATCACACCACATATTGAGTAACTTGAGAAAATGGGACTTTGTGGTAAGGCAGAGCACCGAGTTTCTCTATTTGGTATTTTTCTAATTAAATAGGTTTCTTGGTTCTAATTTCAGTGGAATAAAACCGAACAGAACTTGAATTGAGAGCAGCCGCCAACTTGACACATGTGGCCCGTATGTAAATCATTTTATCTGCTGCTGGTCCCAGGGATCGCCAGTCCAGCCCTGACTGTAGTCGGTAAAACATCATTTTTGAATTATATGATAATGTAAATTTGGACGACATAAAGCTGGTTGGCCACAAATCATTGCTTTAGTGATACCCTATGGATAAATATGTCCTGCCCAGCTGAATTTGAATAATGATCTGTGAAAACGTGATGTTTTGTTAGTGAGGTAAATATCTCAAATCCCTCTGTCGTATTCTGGCTCCAAATATTCCCGAGAATAGTCTGGATATTAATTATTCAGGACAGTTCTTTCAATTCCAAAGCTCGTTTGAACCAAGCAGTCGGAGAACAGTGTACTTCTATGTAGAAAGAAAGCAAAAACACTTGCACACAACTGATAGTTGTTATCATTCATCTTACTCTGAGTAACTTGTCAGGTCTAAAATGCTATGGAAACTTTTTGAAGGCATTAAGTGGACACATTTGCAGCCACGTCCGTTAAGTGCACATGCTTTATTCCTAATTCCACATTACAGAGACCAGATCCTTGATGTCTGGGTGTTAATGTACTCTGGCAGACCGCTGGTGTTCGTGAAGGTTGCATATGAAACTGATGGTGGTTTTTCTATGTATACTAGTGCTCCATTTTCGACATGCCTATAACATAAGTTTAATGTATTCAAATAGCACGAGCCTCTTGTAGGCGCAGCAAAGCTCTCGCTTGGCAGCTTCCTAAACAGATAAGCAATGTTGGGGTTGTTGCCTCATGGTTTTCCTATTGTTTCCTTTTTCTGTGGTTGAGCCCATATATCTCCCTGGTTATATGTGTGGCTTGAAGGACAATTGTTTGGTTTTGGAATGAGATGAGACTTTTTCTTTCACAGTATGAGCGTTGGAATCATGCCTTGAAAGTGTCTCCGGAAAGAACACTTAGCTGATTTAGCTGGTGTGTCAGAACGATCTTTTTGCTTTGCAATCTGACAATTTTTTTTTTTTAATAGATTATAAATATACATTTAGATCGTTATTTTAACATGGTTTATTATGATTTTGTGCCTAAATTTTGCAATCCTGACATTCACTACATTTTGCTTTCCATCACAGGAAACAAATACAGTCCTTAGGAACATCCTTAGGGCATCCTTGTTTGACAGCAAATACCATCTACAAAATGTGAGATGTTTATTTTGGTGTCAGGAAATGTTGGAGCCAGAGGTTTGGGAATTATGAAATCTAACTGAAGCTGCATTCCTGATAGATTCGCAACAAAGATCCTATATGATATTCTCTTAACATTCTTCCTTTTAAAGCTCAGTTGATAAGAGAGGTCAGATAGTCTCTGGGGTCACAGACTACTTGACCTTGTGGAGATTGCTTTTGTGACCCAAAAGAGCTCTGTCTGGTAAAAAGAAATGGCTAGAAATATGACACTTATAGTGAGACTGATATGTTTGTTTCAAGCAAATAAGCAGTGATGATAATATGTGGAAAGGACCCCTCTTTGAATTATAATAATTATTGTAATCATATATACTGTAATTATTATTTTATTTATATGGCGCAAACAATTTTCACAGAACTTCTTACAATACACATATTCAAGGGGAATAACGAGACTAGATTTAACAGGCTAAGATAAATTAGGTAAAGACGGAGACTGCTACAATCGACTACAGGAAAGCAATGACTTTGAGCCTTTACAATACAATATTGGTATATTACTACCTTTTTGATTAGGAAGTAAATTGGTGCTACACCAATATTGTTTAGTAATGCAGCAGATTATAAATTAATGATGGGTACATTGTCTGCGATGATAGATTGTATGTATGGCTTCCAAACCCCTGGGTCCCTTCATGAATATTAATACCTGTCTTCAATTGGGGAAGCCTGGTGCCTAACATAGACTTTGGACTCGGATGACTGTAGACTAATTGCTTTATTCATTAAAGTGAAAGTGTGCAGGTAAAACTTTCAACTGGACAACTTCGCTATGTTTTACGACAGGTCATCCCCAGTGAGTGCTGCAAGAAAGACATCAGTGACCTGTATAGTTCATTATGCAGGGCTGTCTCAGCGCCTCTTGCAGAAGACAAGTAGTATGGTTGACTTCATAATCCAGACAGTGTATGTTTTATACAGTATATTGTCTGGATTATAAAGTATGTGACTGTATATGTTTGTTTGAAATTATATAGGAGTGGGCCACTTGTAGTCTTGCCCTAGGGCCCTACTTGAGCTGTACCGATAAACCATATCTCTGAGCATCACCACGCTAATTCTTCACCTACCCATCTTCACGAACCATCATGTAGTGTTTTTCCGAAACAAAAAGTTAATCCTTACGCATTCATGTAAATTATGTTTAATTTAATGCAACACAAACATACAACACACAGCGATACTCGGCAGGGATATACAGGTCAGGTTAAATCTACATTCCTTTTTTTAATAGATTTAATAAGAACACAAATAATTGTTGCTACCTGTAAGGTAAATTAAAATCACTTTTAGTCACGGCTGACGTTGACCATTTGTGCATTGACCTTTGTCCATAGGAAGCCTGATCCTATATGACTCTTACTGGCTGCAGTTAGGTAACCCCTGCTGATTTAGTATGTAATTGTACTGGTAATGTACCTATTAAAGCAGGGAATGGAAGCATTTCATTGAAGGCTTTGGTCTCCGTGTAATTACATCTATTCTTAATATCCCCGTACCTTCTGTTTCTTTTGGAGTTTGGCAGGAAACCCAGTTCTAGGTGAATAATCTGCACATGGATGTGTGTTTCCATATTTCTGTAACCCGGCCAAATTCCAGCTTCAGACATATTTTGTTAATGATGTGTTAAAAATAGAATAGGTTCAGCACTTTTTTGTGAGAACAAAGAGTAGCGCAAATGTTTGCCATTTCGTACGCCAATTAACCCATCTAATCACATGATGTGATAAAATATATAAACACTTTCATTCAGGAAACATTCCTGCCACTTGTCTAGACTGCAGCAAAACACCACTTTACGCTTACATACACTAGCTTTGTGTGTTATGAAGCACAAACACTATCTGCTACCATGTATCTATTGTGTATCTATTGATTCTCACCTCTGTCTCTGTTCATCATTGGAGTGGTAGTTAAAACCGGGACTGTTGAGGGCACCAAATACCCACAATTAGAGGAACAAGTAGCTGCGTTACAACCATCTGCTGTACATAGTTTTGAGACCAGGGGCAAACCTGCCCTCTTGCTCCCTGTTTTGATTCCTTCGTGTTGCTAATGCTTTTCCTCTGTCACTCTGTATAATTCTTCGCTTTACCCTTGTCTCTCATGCCCTCATCCATCCAAATTATCAGTTCGCCTTATAAGCAGAATTGTCATAAGCTTGATGAAGTGAGAGGAGCCTCTTCTGGCCAGGGACCTCTGACTGCATACTGATGTTTAGAGACTCTTTAAAGCCACAGTGGACATTACGTGGGTTGATAAAACAGCGGTACACTAGTAAGATAAGGATTCAAAGGTATTCTAGATTGTGAGCTATGGCCTCTTAAAAGTAGATCCCAATTAAGTGTTTACATCACTTAATTATAGGTAAATAAATTAATAAAAATAAGTTCCATAAATATGATACGAACAAATGATGTAAGTATTTGTGTGTACAATCATGGAGATACATTTATTAATGTATTTACTTATAATTAAGTTTATGTGAGTGCTTGAGTGTGATCTACTTTAAAGAGGCTCTAGTGCCTCTTTATTTTTTGTACCAAGGGTTTTTTTTTTTTTTTTTAGCTCCCAGCACTCAATCAATTTGGTTGATGATAGAAACTATAGGGCTTAATACTGCAGTGGTTAATTATATGAACTGGATGTTTAAATTATTTCATGTAAGGATTTCGCCTTTGTCTTTAAATTTGCCTCATCCCCGTTATCCTGCGGAAATGAATTGTGTCAAATAACTGTCGATCCACTTGATATCAGGCAAAAGCTCACTAGGACTTGAGCGCTGATTAGAATGAACATGAAACAAAATGTATAGATTTTCTCTGAATTAGGTGATACGTCCCCTTTAATCATAGTATCAGATCAGAGCCATTATGTCAACACTGATGTACTTTTCTGCAAAAAATGAGTAAACAGGTTGTGTGCATATATCATAAGCTCATTTCTAAACCTGTCCCCAACTTCCTTTTGACAAGTAATTGGTTCTGATATGAATTGCTCTTTTGTAATAACCGGATGCAAACAATTTACAAAAGCTATTTGTGGTCGGACAGCCTTATTTGCCCGCCGTCTACAACTGCAGCAGAAACTGTGCACATCCAGCCACAGGAAGAAATAAAGCAAACGCTGGTAAGAATCCATTATTCTTGCCATTGGAGCGGTCAATATATCATATTCCTCTCTGCCTCCAGCTCTCTTGTTTACGAATTCATTTCAATTATGTAGGTGGTTTACTAAAAAAAAAAGTTTGATTAGGTAACCTAATATTTTAACATTTCGTGAGTTGCGACAAAACAAATCCTATATTAATATTCATGTAAACTGGTAGACAGCAATAAACACAAAACGCAGACAAGCCACCGCGAATGTGAGACACGTAAGACAACTCTATATATCTCCCGGATACTTAGCCTGTTGTACATGTAGATAATTTGCCAAAGGTGAAACAGAATAAAATGTTATTTGAAACGGGAATTATAGCCAGCAAATAGGTGGATCTTAATTACATTAAAAACTTAGCCTTTTCTACTTTCTCACTTTGTGGTAGCTTAGTGATTCGTCTTAATGAAGCTACAGAAGCAGCCATTTTTCCTTTAGCGTAAGCATCGGCGGAGAAAGTTATAAGCAGTGTTTGTAGATGGATGCAGAATTATGTACAACACGGAGAAATTATTCTTGGGTAAACTTTGAAAAGTGGCCATATCTCTATGGACCCATTCGAATGTCTCTGCAGAACAGACCTGTCTACGGGTTGCTATGCTGATTTAGTTTAGATTCATAGAAAATGCTCGTCGGCAGGTAACTGTTTGGCCCATCTACTCTGCCTCCATATATATTTTAGATAAATGAATACAAATATAGATCACTACAAGACCACCCCCTGCCACCCAGTCCTAGCATCTAATTATGTTCCAAATCATGTTATGAACAGTCACGTAAACTTAAAAAAATTTAAAAAAATAACATTTTAATTTGCCAATAAAATAGCCGGTAAGTGATATGGATTCCGAATTTCACCTAAACCAGTGCCACAAACACCACCACCTCTCTGACACCATTTCCATCCTTCATGTGTTTTTCTTTAAAACGTCTCTAGTTTTACACATGTTTAACCATTCAATGACCGTCGTCTTGCTATAATTTCTCTCATGTAATATCAAGACCAAGAAAAATACGAACAAGCCAATCATAGCAATGGTTTCATAGCCGAATACTTGGGCCTATTCTATATTTCACTGGACTCTGGTGATATATTATTAACACTAATAAATGTGCCAGTCTTGGACATTTCTCTGAAAAGGAAATTGTAAGTGTAGTTGGGATGTAGGCACGTAATAACTAAATGGAAATACTTATTTGTATTCGTAGTAGGTTTTCCAGCGGTTTACACATGTATGTGATGCAACCTGAGAACAGAATAAATGCGTGTGATCTCATGCATGATGTGGGGGCCTTTTCAGTAGAACATTATAGCCAGATTTCTCTAGACAGGTGCTGTTGGCCCATCTGTTTGTCTAATTAGGTATCTATATATCTCTATAACAATAGTCAAACACAGCGTTGCAAGTTTGCCTTTTGCATGTTCTTAGCGCATTTCCTCAAGGTGCCTTTTCTGGTATAATTCTAGGTAAATTTTTATGTCCTTTTATGAGGTTTTTTTGGCATTATGCTAAATTTAACTTTTATATTTTGGTACTGATGTGTAGTAGATTGGAAATTTTCTGTTGCTCATACACATAGGCTTTTTTTTATATACAATGTATTTACGGTAAGCTATTCAGCTACGTTCTAATGTCGGCTGCCCCCGGCACCCATTTTAAAATGTGGGCATCCCCAGTGATGAGGAGCCTCTCAACAGGTTCACTGTGAGGTTTTTAGGGAAAACATGTCAAGGGCCCTGTTGTGACTTTCCCTGCAGCCCTCTTAGAGATTCATGCTTGCATAAAACATTGTGTTAGCTGCTTGATTACTGGTGAACCGAAGCTATGTACACTGTGCGATGGCTCAAAACTAGGTGACTTGTCACCTTCCACTTCCACAAATCTAAAAACTCCATCCCTGTCTGGTCCTTTCTCTGGTTTTCACTTTAGAAGTAATAAGCTATAAGATTAGGGATAGCTAGCATTATATCCAGGCCTTAGAAGTTGATTTTACAAAAGTTAATGTTGAATAATAAAACTTTAACTGAACATTGCATTCACAAATCAACTTTGATACTCAAAGGGTTAAACCGCCACTCTATAACTTATTTTGGAGTTCCCTTTAGCCAGACACTGTTCCTCAAATGAATTTGCCTTATACGAGAAATAAAATGACTGTAGTAACATCGTGTATAAGTTCCCTACAGACAGAGCGGAGCTTATTACTGTGCACTAATGATCCCAGTGCTTTTCTCCCCCTTCTTCTGGGTGTGCGATAATCTCTTCCTCCTAAGGGACTGGCCTGGGCTGTCTGCTCTGGAATGTCCGCACACACAGTAGCCTTTTCAAGCACGTCTAACACCACATTGTTTTGATGGTCCGAGGGATAATGGACCTCTGGCTCAACAATATGCTTCGGCTCATTGTCTAGAAAAAAAAACAAAAAAACGGGTGTTTGTGTCGCATTCCTGTTCCTAACTGAACTTCCACTAGATCGATTACACGAGGGGAAAGGCTGGAATTGACTCTGACCCAACAAATCTGTAAGTGTGTTGTCATTGCCTTTAAAAAATATTTTTTTAAACGTATCTGATCTGTAGGTTTTTGGATGACAGGAACTTTCTTTTTTTTTTTTATATGTTTGTGTTACTGATTTAGTTGATTTTTTCCACTTTTGACTTGGCTTATAGCAGGGACAGGACTCTAGGAAAACAGAAAATGGACTAAATTAGTCACTACCGCAGGCAGGGTAGGTAGAATGACTTTATTTTGGGCAGTTTTCAAACATACATAGGCCTACATTATCACGCTCTAGTGGTTAATTAACATTTGCTTTTAAGTGATAAGTTACCTTTAATAAATTCAGAGTCGTGATGATGTGTTTTGCCAACTTAATAACGAGTAGTTGGGAGAGATACATTTCACAAAATAAAATAGAATTTGTGATGTGCAGTGCCTCCTAAGGAAACAAAAAAACCAAAGATTCCAGAGCTTTGTTTTCTTGAATAATATAAGGCTGTAAATGTAAAGTGGAACTGAAACGAGAGACGAAAGAATGATAAAAATGTTCTAGAAAACCCCAAGTTCCAGAAGACGTGCCAAAGGAAGCCTGTCTGAATTCTAATGCTGAAGCGTTCTCGCAGTGGCTCGGAGGCTGCATTAGCAACAGGCTAGGACAATATGATTTTAAAACAGCATGTCAATCCTTGACTTTTCTTGAAGGTGTTTTGGGGGATGATGTGCTTAGGGAAGTCCCTGGCAGTTGATTTTTTTCCACGCTGTAGTTTGAAGCTCTCTAGGGCAGCGTAATATTGGCAGCCAGGGTTACTTAAAACAGTAGTTTAAATGTTCACTTTCCAGTCTGTTTGGAATCTCACTTGGGTTGCTGGAAGCAAAACTATCGCTCTCTCATCTCTTATTGAGTGAACTGGATTTACACTGGGATCTAAATGCTCGTTCGTTGTGCTTGTATCGCTTATATACACAGAGTCATATGCATGCTGGATGAGAGGTCCCTTTAAAACCCTGTGGTGCCTCCCTTGGAAATGCATGGGCAGATTCTGCAGCTAAATTGTGTTTATTTATTCACTTTCTTTTCAAGAATGCATATTAAATTACTCACAAGGCACTTTAATATGCATTCTTCCTTAGCGGGGCTGCCGATGTGCACTGCTCTACAAGAAACAGAAACGGAATCATACGTTGTAACCCATTTTTACCCCTCGCGTTTACTTTATGCTGCTATCTTTGTACTGTTTTTTCATATTTCATACATTTTCAGAAATTAAAACAGACCTGTCACAAAAAACTATAAATGAGACTTACATTCCGATTAGAAACTGCAAAAATGTTGTTTTAAGATTCTTTAAAATAATTTAAGAAATCTTTTTAGCCAGGAGAATGCAAGTTAATATTTTCTAAGCACCTGAGCGTAAGCTCAAATGTGCTATTACAATTTTTTTTCTGTGACTTATATTGGTTTTATACGTGTGTATCTTACTTGTTGCTTCCTTATTCTGTAGGAAATATGTTATAACTGCCTGTCACCCCCTGTATCTAAAACCCGTCCCTAATTATACTTGGAGGGTCATTTGTCCACCCTCGTTCATCACAGTAGCAAGGCATCACCTTTTAATGCTCCCATTTAACATATTCCTGTGACATTTCTCTCTTTGTACCTGTCACATGCCTCTTCTTGTCCGGCCAAGTGTAAAGGTTAGACATCGAGAAGAGGTGGGGGGGATACAAAGGTCTGGTACAATTCTTCTGAGTTTGTTAACCTTGAGAGGTGGTGGAAGCAACCTTGCACTTTAATTCATATGTAGCTGAAAGGTTTGCAGATTCTAATTAAAATGGATGACATGCTTCACAAATAGTAAAAGTCAACTTGCCCACACATTACTGCAGTGTCTACCCCCATACACCTACAATTCAATCCTGGTCATTAATGCCACTTTAACATATATGTGTGTGTATATATATATATATATATATATATATATATATATATATATATCAGGGCTTGACAAATTTGTTGTGAATCTAGGCGCCAGGTAAAAAAGTTAGGAGCCAGGATTTTTTTAAACTAACAGTTGGTCAGGAGGGATCCGATCATCATCAGCCCACTTACTAAACTCACAGCATCTGACCTGGAAGCACCCTGGACTTTCAGGTCAGTGCTGTTTGTTTTGTTTTTTTATTAATTTTTTTTCATTTTTTTAACTCTTTCGATGCTGATGTTTCATTGGAGCACAGCATTGACAGATATTTAGTCCCCACAAGTTTGTGGGGACAAATGTTAACCCCTGCAATGCCACGAATGTGTCATACACAATTGTGGCATTGAAGGGGTTAACGCTGCACTGTCGCTCTCATGGAGCGATCAGGCAGCAGAGGGGTGTTGGAGCTGGTCTCCACACTCATGGCAAGACCAAAGAACCCTCTCCCCCTGTCCCTGAAGCTGCATCTGGCAGCTGGGAAGCAATTGCTGGTCTATAGACCAGCCATTGCAGGGGGGAGTCGCTGATGACTGCTGTAGGCTTCCATGCCTACAGGAATCATCAAAGGGCTTGTGGGGGCTCGTTTTTTTTTGCTGTTGCTGGTCTGCCACCGGCAGCAGAGCCCCTTACAAAACGGGAGTTAACCCCTAAAATGATCGGGGCATTGAAGGGGTTAACACTGCACTGTCGCTCTCGGGGAGCGATCAGGCAGCGGGGGGGTGGGGTTTGTTGGGGCTGGTCTCCACACTCATGTGGAGACCGAAGAACCCTCTCCCCTGTCCCTGAAGCTGCCTCTGGCAGCTGGGACTCAATTGCTGGTCTATGGACCAGCCATTGCAGAGGGAGTCTCTTTGATGACTGCTGTAGGCTTCCATGCCTACAGGAGTCATCAAAGGGCTTGTGGGGGCTCGTTTTTGCTGTTGCTGGTCTGCCTGGGCTTCCAGGCAGACCACCAGCAGCAAAGCCCCCAAAACGGGAATTAACCCCTAAATGCCGTGATCGCGGCATTGAAGGGGTTAACGCTGCGCTGTCGCTCCCATGGAGCGATCAGGCAGCTGGGGGGTGTTGGGTGAGGTCCCCAGACTTGTGTGGGGACCCAATCAACACACAAACCCCTTCCCTGAGGCTGCCTGTGGCAGCTGAAAACACGAGTGCTGCTTTTCCAGCAACCGCGTTTTCAACCTACAGGATCACTCCGTGGGAGTGATCTCAGGCTCGGGGGCGGGCTCGGAGTGGCTGTGCTGTCTGCCCAGACTTCTGGGCAGATAGCAACAGCGCCCCCGTGTGGTGACTCAGCCTCTTACATCCACAATTTTTTCTGGATGTAAGAGGCTGACAAAACCTAGGCGCCAGGACAAAATTCTCTGTCGCCATGGCGACCTGGCGCCTGGGATTTGTCGAGCCCTGATATATATATATATATATATATAGTGTTTGTGTGTTTTAGTTGTTACCTCGTTGTTTTTTCCTTTCTGCAATAAAGTGGCATTAGGGTTTAATCATTAACATGGACATTGGCAGGTAAGTTGTTTCTACTGTCCTTCATTACTGTGTGTTATGAAGGTCCACCCCATTGACCTTCTTCCAGGACGATGGGAACCTGTCTAGTGCATGATTAAAAGAATTCACTTTTGCCTCACTGGTTGAATAATGACTATAATGTGGGCCAATGTAGATGTTAGAATATACATTTTAATGGATTCCCCCTCCGTAATGCAGTTGATATGTTGAAACTATCTTGCAA
This sequence comes from Spea bombifrons, assembly GCF_027358695.1. NCBI lineage: Eukaryota > Metazoa > Chordata > Amphibia > Anura > Pelobatidae > Spea > Spea bombifrons. Next base: position 119,991,731 of record NC_071087.1, on the reverse strand, counting down.
ACTACTTTGGTTCATGAACCCCTTGTTTCATAACATAAATTATATATAGCGAGTAAATGGCTTTCACAAATATGAGATCCATTTAAAAAACTTTAACATATATAAACATAACCTCCCCATTATCTTTATTAATCCATTGGCAATGTTAAGTATAGACAACAAGACAGCACGCCCAATGCTTTTCATGCCTAGTGGCACTGTTTGGATCAAACTGTGTTTGCTGTCTTGTCACTTGTGATATTTTGAGACTTGATGCTGACTGCCCCTTGCTCATAACGTGACGGGCCTGAGGAGAGCACTGTGCAAGTCTCATGTTCCAAACTGAGAGGATATTTACATGAGAAAAATTACAGTAAATTACAGTAAAACTAAAACATGGCTGAAACATTGGTTTCCATGTCATAGTGCCAGCCCCACAGACCTAGCAAATTTACTGTAAGTAGAATATGAGGGGTCTCTTTAAATGGCCTGGAGCTCCAGCGCTGGCTGGAAGAGAGTACCTTGAACATGTCTGTTGCTGACCAGGAGATGCATTGGCAAAATGCATTTTCTGCAAGGCAAAGAAGCTAGAGGTTGGGGGATCGTCCAAAATTTGATGAATCTCTCTATGCATGTTAATGGGAAAAAAAAGTTAATTATAAGGTAATACTCTGCCATGATATGCATTAAAGTGAACTGAACAATGTTGTTAATGGCAACAATTCCAATGCGTATTTCAATGTTCTCTGCAAAGATGGTATTAAGCGTGGAGGTAGTTTGTGTGGTTTTTTTCCATGCTGTTTAACTGCAAAACACATATCTCCAAAGTTACATCCGCACAGACTTCTGTAACTATGGCAATAAGCAAACCATAAAAGCTTCTGACTGCATATCGATGGCATTACATCTTCACACTTATAATGCAACAGCTCCGTAGAGGAATCACAAGTCTGTTTATAGTTATCCAAATTATTCCCCTGATTACACCAGGTAAATTTAATGTATTGTTTAATTTTGTTTTATCTGTTTATTTTGCTTTCCTGAGATCTTATATCAGCAAAAGATAACTTCATCAAAATGTGCCAGCGTTACGCTATTGTGTTTCATCAGCCGTATGGGAAGCCAAAGGTGTCGGTGTCTTGATAAGGTGTTACCGTCACTTCCGTACCAACGTGTTCTTTCAGGGCCAGATATAGCTGTACTCCAGAGCGTAGGATGTAGGTGTTTGTTTTTAATTTACTCGGTTTTGAAATATGGAATTTATGAAGGTATTAGGAGAAAGGGCATTGATAGTGACTTTGTGAATGCGTAGAAAACACAGGACTTTCCTTGGTTTGTATGGGTAGGGTGTTTGATGTGCACTGAACAGTTTGCAGTAATAACATTGTCTTTCACAGCCCCTCCTTGTCCTTAGAACTGCTTCACAGATCCAAGATAAACTTCACATTTTTTGCTAAGCTTCCACGATTGTAACATGTTTTTGTTTGCTGCTGACTTGAGCCTGAGATACGTGGTGTTTATTAGTCACTTAGAAGCCACCAAAGGCAGGTGACACCTTTGAGACTGTACTGTAAAGTCTTAATCACAAACGCAGATGATAACCCTGTTTGGACACTAACCTGGCTGTCTTACTTCATTGGTTAGCGACTGTAATCTTATAGCTGGCCAACTTATTTATAGAGTAAAATATAGTTACAAGAATGTGGGATTTCAGACATCACTTCAGAGGTTTTCAAGTTGGCTAGCCCTCTAAGGCATCACGGACATCTAAAAACCCTATCATTTCTCCGATATTTGACCGCAGTATCCATTTTAGTGTCTTTTGTATGAAATATATTGGTATGGTTTGCAAAACCCCAACTGTGACCAGCCATTTCCAAACCAGGTCAGAAACTTTAGCAGCTAAGGCCGGTCTTGCCTTGCTAGAGATAATACGCTAAAAGGAAATGTAAGGTCTCGCATAACTTCCCACCCATACATTTCGTAGTCTATTGGCAAACACAATGACCCTAGAAACATATGAAAGTGTGGAACAATGAAAAATGTGCTTTTCTTTACCAAGTTGAAAAATGCTTTTACCTCTGGAATAATTAGATGTTCACCAGCATATGCTTCTGCTGCTTTGTTTATGCAGGGATGGCAAACCCATAATTTTGGCACTGGCGGCAGAAGCTTAACAAGTAACAAGTTCTCCCTTTTTTGTTTAAGGTCAAAAAATAACTGCGTATCTGTTTGAAGAAAAAAATGCATAATTTACAATAATGCCTGTTGTTAAACCTCGCACACCAAAAATAGATTGTAACCTCATGATTCCTGCCATTTACTTTAAAAAAAAAAATGCAGTTCATCAGTGCTGTTCCAGGAGCCGAGGATGATGTATTGACCGAGCAGAGGCAGACACTTTTCATTCTTTTGTGCAAAATAGCTCTCATTCGGAATTTATGGGTCAGTGTTGGCAAACAACATTTTTCATTCAAAAAGCGCAGGGAAAATGTCATGCCACGTTGGAGAAGGGGATAAAATCAAAGTTTGTGTGCACTGAAAGTGAGCACGATGGGAGTTTGACTTCCCTTACATGTAGAAGAACTTTGAGTTCCCTTACACCACTCTGTTTATCAAAGCCAAGCTCAATTTTGTTTTCACTAGTGTTGTGTTATTTGGCAAATTGATCCGTCAGGTGTTTAGGACAATGTGGATTAATGTAATGCCTGTATGCTATGTCTGATATATAAGAGTACAGGGGTTATATTATGTATTATGTATTTCAAATATTACACAAAGTATCGCTTTACTAGCAAGCACAATTTATTTGCTGGGAGGGCAGAAAACGAATAATTTGAATGGAGCCTGGCTATTGGGTTACTCAGTAAAAATGTGCATGACTGTGGTTGTCTCACATCATTACATGAACTGCATGTTGGGAAGCAGAACTATATTTGGGGAAATGTGTGAGTTGGCAGTCTTTGTTTTGAGAAGTGAAAATGTCAATGCTTGATGTTCTGTAGAAAGATGTGGCCCTAACAAAGGGACCAAAAACAGAACTGCTGCAGACATCATGGTTCTTGGAGACTTTAACACGCTGTTAGTTACTGATGGATCCTTGGCAGAACTTTGGATTTCCCCTTCTTTAACATCAACATTTTTTTTGGAACATGTCAAAAAAGCAGAGCATGAATTAACTAGGCTAACTAGTATATGAATGAACAGAAGCTCTGTCTGGAACTTAAAATGGAATTGTTGCCATGACATCATTTAGAATATATATATATATATATATATATATATATATATATTCATTTATTAAAAATACCTACAGCTTGTGCTTTTTGTTTGACAAACAGGATAGTTGCTTTAGAGGTGGTTCGTTTCTGTGTCTCAGGCCAGCATTCTCTAACCAATTTCCTGTTCTGAAGCTCTCTCCATTCTTCTCACCGACCCCTGCAAAGGCTACTTGACCAATGAACAACTTAATAATAGGGCAGAGATAAGATGATGGCAGGAAGAATCACGCAGAATGTTATACTTTTTCCCACTGTACACACATAAGGTGGATTTTTTAACACACGCACACACTTTATATTATATATTATACAGACAAACCTACTTCATCCAGCTGTTTGGTTCATTCAACCCAGTAACGAAACTGGCAATGAGGACATTATATGGTTATCCTAATTTTATTTGATTAAATGCCCTTAAAGATGTCATTAAAGCTGAAATTTCCATTAGTATTTAATTTCCCTAAAATGGAATTCCAAGCAGGAGCAATACGGTTGTTTTTTTCCATTGGCCTCCGACCAAATCAGGCATCAGGCGGTTGAATTTAGCCAAATGTCCTTCTGTTTTTAAAGTATTATTTACCAGGTATCCTCACATGTATTACCTACCTAGAGCTGACTTTCTACTCCATCTAACATCGCCTATTTAATATTATAAGTATAAATTTAATATTAATAAGTATAAATGGCAATTCAGATACCAAGTGATGTAGTGGTACAATCACAATGGTATCCACCCTTTGTAGATTGTAGATAGATTTGCACTTTATAAGTAACTTCCATTGCGACCAGGTAGATAGGAAATGGATGATTTGAAGGGTTACATGTATAAAATGTGTTACCCTTTTCATTGTTACTCCAGTGTGTCAGGACTCTTTCTGGTGCAGTAGGGTCAAAAGGAGGGCAGCTAGTTACTGGTTGACTGCATTGCTGGTATCCATGTTGAGGGCTTCAGACATCCCTACACACATCTACAGTGATCTACTCAATCTTCTACGCTATGAAGATTTGGGGCTGTGAATCACGTGCTCCTGAAATAATGTGCATATAATTAAGGAGACTCCTATAAAGCCCAGGACAAGGTCTAGTACAAACTGAAAGGCCTTGGCAGTGTCCCACTATCAGCAGTTCAGACGGCTTCCAAACGGTTTCTTTAGCTGAGTGGACTGTAGTATAGATTATAAAAGAAAAAAAACTTTTTTTTATCTGCTGATCTGATTCTGGCAAATAAAGGTGGGAATTTATCAGTATTAATCAGTGAAAGCAGCTTGGCCCGAAGCCTTTAAATCAGCCCTGCCATGTCTGAACAAATGACTCTGTTGAATATAGAGTGCAATGAATTTTAAATGTATGGATATTTCAATCAGTGAATACAGAGAAAAGTACTCATCCGATTTTTAAATTCAAGAAATATTCTCTTCTCCGGAACCTGACAATAAATGCTAATTCCACACAATGAGTGTAAGCGATATTCACCGGTAAAGCTACTTAACCAGACCCAGAAGCTTTCTGGGGTTAAGACAGGTCAGTATGCTCTTCAGTGTAAATCTTACAGCCTGAAGTCATATATATTTAGAACACTGTATAAATAGTTATGGTTTGGACAGTTAGGGTTATAGCCAAGTAGTCTAGCACAATGCATTACTATCATTATTAAATGCATATAAGCCCGTGTTGAACCATGCTTTCCATATATTGTCAACAATTAATTAAGACATAACTTGAATATTGACTAATTTGCTGGATCTGGAATCCCAGTTCTTCTTTTAGTGTGTCACAGGAGGAAACTAGCAAATGATGCAGATTATATCTTGGGTTTGATGGCTATACAAATAAGTATTCACCTGCTGGACACATGAAGCTGCTTCGTACAGTGCTGGCTTTTTGTTTGTACGATCTGTTGGCAGGCTTCATATGACCTCACCTGACCCTTCACTTGTGGCAAAGGGGAAGGCATCAACATAGCGGACATTTACTGGGGTCTGTGGTGGACAATTCCGGCTGGCTCCTGCATCTAAATCGAATTTATCGAGTCATGATGTAAAGTCTCCAGTGCACATGATCCCAAGATACATTTGGCACGCTAACAGCGTTCAGTCATTTCAGTACACTTTAGCACTTTACAAATAAAAATGGATGTAGTCCTGTAAGGATTGTGTGAGACAGGCTACCTCTGATGGATAACAATATAGTAACAAGGTTGCATATAATATGGATGGAGTTTCTTTAAGGAATAGATGATATTCCCCAACTTTGGCACCCAGAATGTAGATTGCTTTCCATGCTGAGGGGAGACACAGAGCCACTTGGGTGCTCTGATTTGGAGACTACTAGTTTCTTTGTATGTGTGTCTAGAGTAACAAGGAGTTAAGGTTTCTTTTGTTACTGTACTATATTTTTTTAAGCATTCCTTTTTGGTGAATGAGTGTTGTACAGAACCGGAAAATCCACTCTTGAAGATTGTGCCTTCTAATATGTTTTTAGGGACAAAATTATTGATCCATGTAGACGAGATAGCTCACTGGGCTCAAAGTTAACAGTGTTTCCTAGTTTTCTGCTTGAAACCAGCTGGCAGGCAGAATAAGCTTGGACAGGGGTGTGCACAGTCATAATTTGTTGATTTTATATGGCACCATCATATTCCACAACAATGCTTAACATACACATCAATGCTATGCATAAACACAGAAGCTGTTTAACTGAGTGATCTATTTCATTCAATATACCCATAGGATTAGGAGGAAAGGAAGCAAAGCATGACATGCTTCACGTAGGTACCTTAGTTAAAAGTATTGCATTTTATATCAGTGGGCCTAACACAAAGTTGTGATTAATTTTATATATATATTATATAGATTTTCTGTGACACCACGTCACTTTCTCTTTTTTGTATCTGTCACTTTCCAGCAAGTTCCTGTGCATGCATTTTTGCTACATCTGCTGTTCCTTCCATGAATCCTAAAACCACATCCATTTACAAAAAAAAACATGTGTTTTGAATTTTCTACTTTTAGGGTGTGTTCCTACTCCAAATCCATAAAATTATATTTATGATATTGTAAATAAGAAGACAACTGTTTATAGTAATCGTAAAAGGGCAGTCAAACCTAGAAATAAAGAGATATTTTTAATTTAAAGCATTTCAGCTTCTTTCTCAAGGAGGCGCTCGGCTAAAAAGCATTTATAGCCCTATATACACTATAGTTCCTTATAGTGTCCTTTAAAACAGAGATACTGATAATAAAATTGCTTATACATAATATACTGTAATTTCCAATATGTGACCATTATTTTATACTTAAAATATATCACTTTTGGAAGTAAAATGGACTTGGTACAATCTCTATTTTAAGGAATGTCTTTGTTGTGTTTGCTTACTTGATATCAAAATTGTGTCTGATTCTGCATTATGAAGTTGAATGTCTGTCTATAGATATCAGAGTTGGGTTTTTTGTTTGATGAGCACATAGCGGAAGGAGAAGACCTTTTGATTCTCATTTCAAGAATAAACAACTAAGCAACCTTTAGTTCTCCGTTACACATGAAAGACTCAAGTGTTTGCGTTATCAGTAGAAAGGGTTTATTTCATTTTTATGGTTCTTTTTTATTTAATTCATTTTTTCCCTCCTTTTTTCAGGAGCAAAGTCCCAGTAACCAAACCTCCATCGCTATGATGCAGGAACCTCCTGAGATGCTGGAAGAAACTGTTACTGTGGAGGAAGACCCTGGAACTCCCACTTCCCATGTGTCCATAGTGACATCAGAGGACGGAACTACAAGACGAACAGAAACAAAGGTACCTCAATGCCCTATAAACAAATAACGCTCATTATTACATGTTCCATTTCATGGGCTATCAGCATCAAATATGTTTTTTTTTAAAGAAAACAAAGTACAAATGTTTGGAATTTTAAAATGTCTAAAAACTATAGAATAACGTAACACATAGAATTACAAATATTTGCATTTTCTTAAAAACTCTGTGAAAAATTAAGTACTCACCAACATCTACTCAGACCCTTGGTGTCTGGGTACATCTAATTTGACTGGAGGCTGAGGACAAGAAAGCCAACTGAAATGAACTCTTCCCCCCTACATGTGCAGACACAGAAACATCTGGTTACTAGTCACTGTGGGGTTATAAGAGATTTATTAGACTCCCTTTATTCATCTTTGAGCCATCTTACATATAGAACAAATGAAGAGGTGTAGGAACTTAGCAGGAGCCTTGATGGTCATTCATTAAAGTCTTAAGAAAAAGTACTTCACTTTACTTGTAGCAGTGTGTGAAAAAATACACATTTGTAGTTTCCTGTTTTTTCTACAAAATTCTACTGTTCTTTCAAGTATAAAATGTAGGTTTATCCTCCTATTACTTTGCCCATTTATCGTATTTGAGACTTACTCTCCTGAGGGGTGCATAATTATTCAGCCAAGTGATTGGTCTTGACAAATCTCCTTTGCTCTTCTATGTTGGAAATAAGGCTCTTCTGAACAGCTTTTCAGAGCTTTGTCTTCAACCTGGTAATTTTAAATCTGCAGACAGAGCAGGAACGATCCCCTTATGTATTCCAAACACAAAAGGGAGTTTAGCCTTCCCCTCTATCCTCACGCAGTATCACTGATAGGAATCAAACACTTTGCATGTTAAACCAGTGAAGGTCACCTTGCAGATACTTCAGACAACATGAAAATTTGAGTTCATCTGATAGAAATGTTTCAGAATAACTTACAGAAGTGTACAACAAATGCTTTTTTATTTATTTTTTTCTTTGCTTTTTGTGTCTTTATGTTGGATTTTTTATTTTCCCCATTCTATGATTAATAAAGTAATTTTGGACAGATTGTACTCACAATGATTAATCATCATGATTAATATATAGACTCAGGTCTGTAGTGGAGAAATGTACTCAAAAACGTTTCACATTGTGCGCTTTGGACCAAGTAAAGGTTGAGTTGATTTTAGTGCATCCAACATGATTATCTAGTTATTCTTGTTATACATGTAGCAGCTTGTGGCCTCGTACATCCTTGCGGGAATATTTTATTTTCTGAAAACCTAATAAGATGTATTGCATTATTTAACTAAATAGTGTCTGGTGTTACTCCTAATAGTAAGAGGCCATCAACAATATAAAACATGACCCACACTACATGCCTTACAAAACCTCACATGGCCAAAGTAGTGCTTAGTGTGGTTAAATATACCCTCAACCCTGATGATCAACGTTTGTTTTCAATAAATAAAATTAATCAGATTGGAAACATCTTCCAAAATACGTCTTCCAAAAAATACGTACTGGATATAAAGTAAGAATAGACAGCAAGTGGCTGCCCAGCTGTAGTATAATAACTTCCATAATTCTCAGTCGGTTCTCGTCTATCCTTAGGTTGTCAGGTTTTCATGACCAGTTTGCTACACCTGGTCTTGAAGGCATCTATTTGTATAGTAAACTTACATTTTCCGTTCAGGGGAGCATTGTGGATCCCGCTGCCACACAGTGGTGCAGTTTTTAATCTAAAGTCCAGTTTGAATGAGTTTGATTATGCCATTGTGAAAACCAGTAATTACAATGTATTTACAGATTTCTTATAGATGTGTTCTCTGAAACATTAATTCACTCCTCCTTATGAGGAAATTAAATTGGAGCTGTTAATAACATAAGTATTAAGTTAAGATAACTTGGTCTTGGGCACCACAGATTTCATTGTATAGTTTATGGTTGACTTCTAGAGCGTTCTTACAGAGTTGGTATTTTTTTTGAAATGTAAGGATGCCAAAATGGTATCTTTTGAGTTTGTCTGCAGTACACCCGACCTGTTGTAAATGTAGGTACCTTATTTTGCAGTTGTAACATGAGGTCCATACAACCTATGGATAAATAATCTAAGGACCTCTTGGTCAATTTCATTTGCAAGGCCGTTGGCTTATTAACGTTCTTGTGTGGTAAGGAAATAATTAACACAAACTTATTAGAAACACAGCTTAAGGAAATCAGATCATGGTCTGCAGGTCAGTATAGAACACAAGATGCTGGATTCTTCATTAAGAGGCTGCATTGGTTGTCTGTGAAAAAGACAGATTTGCCTTCATTTAAAAATTAACAAATCTGGCATTAGTAATTTGTGACTGGATTGCAGAACAGAGTACATTAAATGGCGCCAATATTTTTACGTAGCTAAGGGAATATCATGTTTACCTATTTGTTTTCACAGGTGACAAAGATGGTGAAAACAGTCACCACTAGAACTGTGCGCCAGGTTCCACTTGGTCCGGATGGAATGCCAGTGCTTGATGCCTCCTCTCCACTCAGTGGTTACACAGATTCTATTGATAGAAGATACATGAAAAATGGGGAGCGTTTTATCACACCACAAGCATCCTCCACCTTGACTAGATCCTACAACAACAGCTACAATGACTCCTATGGTGACCCCCATGACACCCAATACAGACCATTTATGGGGCATGAAGGCTATGGAGATATAACTGACAATTATGGCAGTTTATCCCGTGGAGTTAACTATCGCCCCCGATATGCCTACACTCCAGGAAACAGCTACCGACCTGAGGATGGCAGTTATACTTTACCTACCCGCCGGGAAAACTATGTTCCTATTGCTCAGCCACAGGTGCCCATTGGAAGCAATGTTGATCTTAACCGATCCCAGCCTGAGCGTTTTCAGCCTGAGCCATATGGTCTGGAGGATGACAACCGCAGTCTTGGGGCAGATGATGAAGGCTACGAACTAGATCCTGATTATTCCACAATCAACAGAAGAGTACTTCCTGGCATGCCTCTCACTGCTAGACCTCATAAGGGAAGGTATGCTATTATAAACCTTAAACTTAACTTTTAACAGTACCATTATAAAGTAGCACATGTCCATCTTTGGATGTTATTTACTAAAGCATGAGTTACAGTAATATAAAAAAGTCGCAATGTATTATAACTATGTATTATGAATTATTGAGGTTAGAGTTTTCACTACAACTCACCTTTGAATTAGATAATCTAATTTATTCAGCCTCCACATGTTCCTTAGAGCTGTGCATTCTGTATAATGAGTGCTCGCATACATGTTTCAAACTGAGTGAAAAGGATGCAGCCTTGGCTGCAGTGAGATTTTCTGTTTTTTGGTGTTCTTATTTTTTGTTCAAAGCATCTGTTGTCTATATTAACTTCACAGCTGGTAATGTTCTTAATCAATGGAGTTCTGACTCTTTTATTATTAAGTTGCTTCACTGGCCTTATTAAGAACAGCATAAAGACATGTCTAATTGTGAAAGAACATCTTTCAACTTAGAGGAAATTAACTGGAAACTTTTACATCTGTTTGCACACCACAACAGGAGAGCCTAATTCCTGCCTCTCCCTTTGTCCTTTCCCTGGAATGTTTGGTCCCACACTACACTCCTTGTTCTACACTGCAAAAACATGAGGGGAAAAGTGTGCAGGCCTTTTTGTTTTGTTTTTCTTCTGAGTTACACCACAATCCATGCCCCTTAGCAGTCGATAAAGGGATGTTATTCACAAAACAATGACTTTATTTAACACCCTGTACAGTCAACACCAATCCTCACCATAACACAAGATGATTAGACTTTAATAGCAGGACCTGCTCTGAATAGTCAAGGTAATTATTTTGGAGGCTTTCATCTTTCGAGGCTTAGAGCTCTAAATGCTCATGTTAAAATTTACACATACTTATGCATGCACGTTCATTCTCACACATACTTGCGCATGCACGTTCATGCATGCACACCAACATTTACACATACACATCCATGCTGACACATTTACGCATACACATTCATGCCCATATGCACACCTATGCATACACATTCATGCCCATACACACACTTACGTATACGCATTTATGCTCACACACGCATACAAACCCATGCTCATACACACATACAGATCCATGCTTACGCACAAACATTTACACATATACATCCATGCTGACACATTTACCATACACATTCATGCTCATACGCAAACACTATGCTTGCACACACTTTCATGCTCACATTCACAGCCATGCACACAAAAATGTACACATACACATCCATGCCCACACACACAAACTTACACATACACTTTCATGCTCACACACTTGCACATACACATGCATGTTTACAGAATTACATATACACATACATGTCTTCACTTCCGCACACATACACACACATACACATACATGCATACTTCTTCACTCCCTTACCTCAACCACTCTGTAAACAGCATTGTGGTTAACCACTGGGTCACCTAAGCTCACATTACATGACCCAACTACATTCCTGCCTCCCTATTCTCAACCCTAGCCCCCCCCGTACGATGCCACTGCTCCCGATGCACTTCTGGAAGAGGGTAGAGCTTTCAGGGACATCCTAATCCCCAATTGTAGGAACGGGGTAAAGGCTGTACCTGTGGCTCCCCCTTTTTGTGGACCTGCATGAAAGGCCAGATAGATTCACAGAGAAAGAGAGGTTCTTCTCCGCAACTCTATCTACCGCGACCCATGTAAGGGCCAGTTCTGCCTTGGGTTCATGCATACCCCAAGTGGATTGTTTTGAAGTTTATGGAAAAGTCAACAATGGGCAAAGCCTCCCCTTCAATGCCATCAATGTAAGTTATGTGATGGTTGGTTGTTTTAGGGTTTTGGTTTACCTTTTATTGTTTTTTTTTTTCTTAGAAAGTATTTCCCCTGCCAGATCTTTCTCTAAGCTGGACTCTGTTTGCAACCTGGCTTTGTTTTGCTGAGAACAGCAGCTTCTCTTTTGTGTGTTCAGTGACACGAGAGAGGGAGATGCTTTGCCACACTATATCACTCCCCAGTCCAGTTCCTCTGAAGAAAAAACAAATTTTACAGTTGCCATATACTAGAATTAATTGTAAAGAAATCTGAAGATGAAGTAAAACAGCAGTGGCTGTTATATGATTCATCTTCATGTTTAGCACAAGGAGAATTTGCTGTATTGATGTTTTTAAAATAATTATCATACCCCTGTATGTCTAATTTCTTGTTTGCCAAATGTGAAGTATTTTTGAAGTTGTTGTGAAACCACCACTTCCATGATGTTTATTAGTTTAAGACTCACTTAAAAATCCAAATAGTTTTGTTTATTGACATCTGAGTAACATATGATAAAGCCAAACCTCACAGCGGTACTTTGGTTTACCCCTCAGACCCTATGATGATCCCTTGGAGGCGGAACTGATTGAGGAGAGAATACCTTATCTACATGGTGGATATGCAGCTCCATTGGCCCAACCAGAAAGAGGAAGCCTGGCCAGCATAGACAGGTTGGGCAAACGTTCTCCATCTATTGACAGTATCCGTAAGGACCCAAGGTGGAGGGATCCCGACCTTCCAGAAGTGATTGCCATGCTCAACCATCCGATTGACCCAGTCAAATCCAATGCTGCAGCTTACCTGCAACACCTTTGCTATGAAAATGATAAAATAAAAAAGGAGGTGAGGCAGCTGAAGGGTATCCCCATATTAGTTGGCTTGTTGGATCATGTCAAACCTGAGGTCCATCGCAAGGCTTGTGGAGCCCTCAGAAACATCTCATATGGGAAAGATAATGAGAATAAGGTGGCTATAAAGAATTGCGATGGCATTCCGGCACTGATCAGATTGCTACGGAAGACAGATGACATGGAAGTCAGGGAGCTTATAACAGGTAAGGTTTATGATTATTTTAATGGCTAGGTTTCCTGCTGTGTTATTGAGTTTGAATGAGATTATGTAGCCTGAAAAGTATGAGTAGTTTCTGGTAAAGTAAACCCAGTATTCTATGGCTCAAACATGATGACTGACCTGGAATGTTTGGTGCTTTTAGAGTCTGAATTCTGGAATTTTGCTTCAAGCTATTTTAATACAGACACTAAGCTATGTGATTATAAGTCTGTGGTTCTTTTTTAAATGCAGGTTCCTTCATTCAGGCAAATTCAAGATGCATGAATGTTCTGCTCATCTCTTTTCTTATGTTTTCTGGACTTTTGTGGAGCCTGTCATTGTTTAGAGCCTGTTACAGCAGCAGCGCTAAATGCCTCCCAATCCACTTATGTGTCTCACGCCTGAAAGCTCCCTTTCTGACTGGTTGTATCATTTGCTGGCATGGTTTTAGCAAGCTGCTATCGTTCAATAGCAGTCCCAGAGCACGTTAAGAAATTTGGCACTCACTTTATTATTTTTCTTTTTCTTTTCATGAGCTGGAGAAAAAAAACTCTCTAATTTTGTAAGGAGGGCCAAAGACAGACATCCCTCCCAGACACTTAAGAAAACAAACACCGCTCTGCCTTTTCTTCTTTAACATAGTCTAGTATGGGACTAGAAAAGTTAGTCCCGTACTTCGGGACCTAGGGGTTAGAAGATTGCAGAAACATGTATGAAACGGGTATTTTCTTCCCAATCCAAACCACATACTGTCTTTCTTTAGTACTGTGAGGCAAAATGGATTTTGAATTGGTGATAATCAAAGCTTGATTAAGATTCCATAGACATTATCTAGGTTGCCATGTTGCTAACGTAATAGTGTGATATGCTATTATGCTTTTTAGCCTCATCTTGATGGTACTACAGTCTTGGGAACACTATGTCTGTCCGAACTTCTCAGAAAAGAATGCCCTTAAATTCATTTTCTTGGAAATTCTTCCTTTCTGGGGCATTTGCTGAACGGTCCAAGGTATGGCAAGGTTTTCCCTCCTGAGCAGTTTTTAAAAAAATACACAGTATCACTGGCCAACAGAAAACCACTTCAGCCAAATTTTAACCCATTTTTATAAAGTCTAATGTTTGTGCAGACAGATCAATTATCTGTGAGTAATATCAGAAAGCCTTTCGGCCACACAGATCTTTATAGGTTATGAAGAAACCCTGAAGACTAATGGTGCATGAGATGTCAGAGGTAGGGTTTCAGGGATATTTATATTAAGGATTATACATAAGAGACAGTCGGTCTAACTAAATTCCACCTGTAATCCGCTTCCTCTGTTTTGTGTTTTTTTTGGCTGGTATACATAAATGGAGTTTAATAGACATAGCAATCGTCATCCTGTTGAGATTGACCATCCTACCAAGGAACTTCCCAGAGTAGGCTACTCAGTGTTGAATGGGAGAGAAGTAGGTAGAGGTGGTGAGTGGGCTTCGGCAAACTCTGCCCCCTGTCCAGAGAAAGAAGAAAACTGACCCAGGGAAGCAGGGCTGAGTACCAGATCTTTAGGGACACCGTCTTGGACATTTCTTCCTTGGTTATTTTGAGCTTAAATGTAAACTAATTAAAAAAAATAAGCAAACTGTATTTTCCTTTAAATGTTATCATGTGTGTATATACCCCCATCTATTTTATTATAAACATCCTCACTAAGTTCATTTAATTGAATATCACATTAACTGACAGGCTGGAATGTAAGAAAACAAATATTTACACATAGCTGCTATTTTTGTTTTGTTTACTTAATCTGTACTCACTTCATCCAAATTAGACCAATACGTTTTTTTTGATTCGAGTAAATGAAAATATTCCGAACCTGTTTGTACCTCATACTGAGAATACGTATTAGATATAGTAGAATATGTTCCCACTAAGGCATTGACGTGTCCTACATGAGAGCCAGTTGTCTTGTGTACTTGTGATTGCTGGTTTTCCAAGGAGCCCTTTTTAATATTTACGTAGAACTATTTTGTAGTAAGGAGTGATGTTTTATATTGCGTGAGAGAAAATTTAAAAGTGACGGATGGCTTAATAAAAAAAAAAAAAGTTTTCTGCTTCGTGGAACGAAACCGCATTTCTTGAACTAGCTGTATCCTGACAGACATATGCTAACCCAGGTATTAGGTAAGGGACTATGTTCTGCACTTTGCATCACTTTGGTTGTCTTTCTTCCAAATAATTATGTTCTGGTATTATTAACAATCAGGCCTTGAAATTCCATAACACTCGGGACGCGTGCGTAGAAGCATTGAGATCCCTGCACATTTCTGTACTTTTCCATTGCCCTGTTAGCTCTGTAGACACTAAGTCAATAAGAAATTAGGCAAATGTAATTTCCGCTGTTTCGCTGTTGTGTTGGTCAGTGTGGTACTGAAATTTCATTTGTGTAATGACAGGGGCGTACCTAGAGTATTTGGCACCCGGGGCGGATCCTGTAAGTGGCACCCCCCCCCCAAATGTAAAGACATCTACAAAATTATGTTGGCAAGAATATTTATTGCACCAATTTGTAAACTGTATGTCAACTGTAAACAACAAGAAATCTGAAAAAATAAATTAATAACTTGTAAGTAAAATAAATATGTTTAAATAACATTTACTGAACATATAATAGTGCTTTCTTTAATAACCCCCCCCAAAAAAACAACAAATACAACAAGTTTCTAAGAAGCCCTAACAAATGAGTGACAAACATTACAAATTAAGTACTGGCTAAGCAGCTAAAGACACTATAAACTAAAAAAAAATCTGATATTATAATCAGGAGTCACCATAACATTGTTCTCTTTTTATTTAAGCATTTGCATATATAGTGGTGTTGCCATGTCGACTCATGATTATATATACCATATGAACCAGACACTGACTGTGGTATAGCATGACACCTATCACTATATACTGAGCCAGGCAGTGACGGTGGTACAGCATAATGCCTATCACTCTATACTGAGACAGACAATGACGGTGGTGCAGCTTAAGTAATTTCATTATATATTGAGGCAAACATTACAGTGAAACAGCATAACTCCTATCACTATACACTGAGCCAGATACTACAGTGGAACAGCATAACACCTATCACTATAACTGAGCCAGATATTGATGGTGGTACAGCATAACTGCTATCTTTATATACTGAGCTAGACACTTATAGTAGTACAACATAACTATCATTATACACTGAGGCAGACATTGACAGTTGTGCAGCACAACTGCTATCATTATATACTGAGACACGCGCTGACAGTAGTACAACATAACTGTTTCCATTATATACTGAGGCACGCGCTGACGGTGGTACAACATAACTGTTATTATATACTGAGGCCCACATTGCCGGTGATACAGGATAACACCTATCACTTTATACTGAGCACACATTGACGGTGGGGCAGCGTAATCCATATCACTATACATTGAGCCTGACATTTACAATAATGCAGCATAACCCATATCACTATATACAATGCCATTGATGTGGTGTAGGCCTACCACTTCAGTGTCTGGCTTAGTATATAGTGGTAGGGGTTATGCTGCATTATTGTAAATGTCTAGATCGATGTATAGTGATAGGGATTATGTTGTACTGCCCTCAACTGCAGATCAGGGGAAGACTGTGAGAGTCAGTACAGCCTTCCCTTTTTCTGACTGCACCGTGACATTGGGAGGTCCTCTCCCCGTAATCATCCCCAAAGTCCATTTGTCCCCTACGTCACTAAACCACAACTCTCTTTTAATTACTCCCTGTAGTTCAGGTATAGATCAAATAAACAACACATGGAAACAGCATGTGCAACTGAATAAGACATAAATATCCTGTATTTACAGGTATACATAAATAATGTATGGAAACATAGCATTGCAGGTATAAATCAACAGAACACACAAACCCAGCATTGCAGGTATAGATCAACTGGAAATCACTCAGCACTGAAGGTATAGATCAAATAAACAACACATGGAAACAGCACCCCAGGTATTGATCAACTGAATAAGACATACAAATCCTGTATTTGCTGGTAAACATAAATAATGTATAGAAACATAGCATAGCAGATATAGACCAACACATTAACACACAAACCCAGCTTTTCAGGTATTGATCAATTGGAATTCACATAAAAACTCAGCATTAAAGTTATAGATAAAACATCCTAAATTACAGGCATAGATCACAGATTGCACACCCCAAAGCCAGCGTCCACATTGCCCACATAGAACCTGACCAGCACCCTGCGGTGGGGGTGCAAGGCCTCTGTCTCCCAGCTCTGCCACTGTACGGAACAGTATAGAGTGATGGGAGTTATGATGTACTTTAGAGCATAATTATAATGAAAAAGACATTGGAAATGGTACAGCATAACACCCATCACTCTCACACATTTACCAATCAACACTTACCAATCCACAGATACCACACATACCAATCCACAGATACCACACATATCAATCCACAGATTCCACACATACCAATCCACAGATTCCACACATACCAATCCACAGATTCCACACATACTACACATACCAATCCACAGATTCCACACATACCAATCCACAGATTCCACACATACCACACATACCAATCCACAGATTCCACACATACCACACATACCAATCCACAGATTCCACACATACCAATCCACACATACCAATCCACAGATTCCACACATACCAATCCACAGATTCCACACATACTAATCCACACATATACCAATCCACAGATTCCACACATACCAATCCACTCTCACTGTCACTCAGTCTTAATGAATGATTTCCTACCTTCTTTTCTACTTCTTTTCTTCTTACAGCAGTCTTTTCTTTTTACAGCAGTCTTCCTCTTCGCTCCTCTTCTGTCTTCTTCCGGGTCAGAGGGCACTGTGGGCGCGGCTTCAGTGCCGCCGGGGTTTGTTGTCAGATCCCGGCGGCACTGAAGCCGCGCCCACAGTGCCCTCTGCACAGCAGCAGTTGCCGCGCGGATCGCAAGGGAGCAGTATCGGAGGTCTTTCACAGACCTCCGGCTCCCTTGAGTGATTTTAAGCCCGTTCAAGGGAACCGGCTTAAAATCACTCAAGGGAGCCGGAGGTCTGTTAAAGACCTCCGATACCGCTCTCTTGCGAGCCTGCTCCTCCAGCGGCGGACAGTACTGTCCGTCTCTGGAGGGGTGCCGGGTGCCGGCAAGTTGGCACCCCCCTGATGAGCGGCACCCGGTGCGGACCGCCCCCCCCGCCCCCCGCTAGGTACGCTACTGTGTAATGATGATGATTGTAACCCTTTTTTGCTTTTTTCTTCGTCGCTTGCACCTTTAGAAATCGGTTAACTGCAAATACTGTATATATGGTGCTTTAGACTAATCCTATATATGCGATGTTAATGTAAGATTTTATTAGCCTTATGTTCTGTGGAAGAGCCAAACATTGTATTCATAACTTGCACTTTAAATTTTTTATAGACAGTGCAAGATTATTATATGCCCCGGATCTCATTGCCTTTAAAAGCAATATTGCAGTTATGGAAGTTCCTTTCGCATTGGAATCTATTTATCCTAAGAAATCTACCATAAATCTACATTGTAATAGGGTTAGGGTGACCGGATATCATTGTTTCCAGGGGACAATTCCCTACTTTCATTGAATACTACTCTAAAACTTAATATCAGTGATATGAAAGTTCATTATGGATACATCAAATATAATTATAGTTCTTTTATACTACCAAATACAATGTCTGCTTCCTGCCTGTAACTTATTGGAATTGAAATAAAACTTAAAAAAAATGTCCCTGGATATCATTTTACAGATGAAGTCAGATTCCCCTTGGCAACGTAGCAGTTTATGCCTTTTAAAATGGATCTGTCAGTTCCCTATGCTAAAGAGACCTAGGCAACGGCGCCCTATTAAAATAAGAAGTGTGTATGAAAGAGATCCTCCTATCTGTATTCCATGAACACAACTGGCTGTTCTCAGGGTTGGCATCATTACTGATTACCATTTTTTTCTGATTGCTGTCGGTCAGATGGCTTTTGCAATGGTAAGGGAGAAGGGAAATTGATTAGGGAATGCTAGTTTGGCCCCCTTGAGCCATAGATCCTAGCTTTCCTGTGTAAATTTGATGGGCTTGGGTCTTCTTTTTGCAACTTTAACTATGTTACTATGTGGTTACCGTGTAATTATTTACATTTACATTTACACTGATTGACATACAACAAGTTATAGTTAGTGTTTAGAAATTAGCTGTAAGGGAGCGGCACCCGTTTAACTGCCTCTGGATCTGCGTGATCGTTCCTCTCCACTGAGGAATTTCTTAACTGTAAATCTGACTGCTTTAGAAATCTGGATTGAGAAAGAGGAGAGTTATTAGGTAGGCAGGTAATGCCAGGCATCAACTACTTTTCTGGGTGAAAATCCAGTGTACTGGAGGGGGTACTGGTTCTTTTAATGAATTATTTTTATAATGCTAAAAGCTTTGCAGTGACGTGTGCTTTGTGTATTGATGACTGCTGTAATGGTGCTTAAGGATCCAGGTCCTGGGTTGTAAGGTCCCATCCTAAGCCATGCACTGCTGTTTCACATTAATGTCCAGGCACTGTTTACTGGTCCCAGTAGCCACTGTGTGTACAAGTTTGCTAAGCTTATTGCTAACAAATGATTCCTTGTAGCTCAAGTGAGAAAGTCGGTTAAGTGAAGTGGTTAATAATTAAATTCAAACTAGTACATTTATGGGAATTTCAGGCTATGGACGACTTTTGTAATCTTCAGAATAAAAGTTTTCTTTTTAATTCTCACTCCATTCTCAATCCCTAGGCACCCTGTGGAATCTGAGTTCCTATGAACCTTTAAAGATGGTGATCATCAACCATGGTCTCCAGACGCTTACCAATGAAGTTATCATCCCTCACTCCGGGTGGGAGAATGAGCCCAATGAAGACTCCAAGCCCCGTGATGCAGAGTGGACAACTGTTTTCAAGAACACTTCTGGTTGCCTAAGGTATTTGATGTTGGTTATCAGGTTATCCCATTATGTTGTAATGTTTGAGAACAACATCCACTGTCCTGTCTTTATGTTTTCAAGGGAGGATAGAATTTTAAAGCAGTCCTTAAAAGAACTGCCACGAAAACCCATTGCAGAAGCACAGAAATAATCCATTGTTGTCTGTATTGTCTTGCGTACCGTGTCAGAAGAGGATTCTTCTACCCAGTACCCAACGTCATCTTATTTCCTTAGAAAAGAGTTCTCTGAGGGATTGTTTCTAAGACTCAGAGAAACCCTATTTCCACTTTATAAAATTGCAATTATGGACTTACTGGTCAGTTTGGGTCTGTTAACTCCCAAAAAAACTTTTCAGAAGAATGTGCACCCTTTGTTATGTGTGAACAAGTAATATGGATAGTTGCGTAGGATTGTAATACTTCAGATGGCGCACAAGGGGTATATGTAATATTACTTACATAGGAAATATAACAAAATAACATGGATGAAGAAAGAATTATATATGGGAAAGAGATTGTGGGCATTGTTATATATAATTGTTATATATAATTATGAGATATTGGTAAAATTGTGATTTGGTGTCAGAGTAACTGAATTTGCCAGTAGGTTTTCACGTATAAATCGTATGTATTGCAGAGTGGGGGAAGTAATATTATTTGATGTGTCTGCACTAAATGCCTCAATAGCCAGGCCAGCCTTGGTTAGATGGTATTTAAAGTTACTGTTCCACTTGGCCAAAACAGTTAATCAAATAAACCTTAGCTGATCTACCATTGTATTCTTTGCACTTAAGATTTAGTTAGACAAAAACATCACAGACGCTTTGAAGAAGCCTTTTCAGTTTCTGTTAAGATAGTTTCAACCTGTCAGTGTCTGTTTTAATGCCAAATGAAGCAGAATTTGACATGATTAAATAATTGTTTATTGGAAGTACAGCAGTACTTGGAATGATGTTTCTAATGCTGTGTTTAGTAGAGCAGGTGGAACAGCATCCCTTGAACTAGGGCCGGGCTGGGGATAATGAGGCAGCCCTGGGACTTGGTGACACCAAAGCTGGTGCAGCCAATGGCTTGATATGACAGGCCGCATGTTACAATTTATGCTCTTATGCTCACGTATAATGCATGTCAGGTAAGAGCTGCCCACCATGGATTTGTTCTTTGTGCCAGATGGCTAGTCCATGCCTGCCTAGACTAATGACTCCATGTCTGTAATTTTACTGAACTACTACTATTCCAAGTGTCTTACTTGTGTTTCTCGTTTCCGTTCTTGATTTTGTGTGCCATCTGTTTAGTCTATTATTTCGATTATTGATCTATTTTCTAAGAGACTTTCAAATTAACTCGTTTCTACTTTCCCTATGGAAATAAGATTATTCACAGATTGATGTGTTTTCTAAGTTATTTAACATGTTTTTCAGCATGAGAAAATTACAGTACTTATTAACCACTTTGGTACATTATGCTTTGCCAAGCAAGTCACAAAGTTTAAATGTGACATCACTGCTTGCCACATAGTAAATGAGACAGAAAACTGTGGAAGAGGACCATCATTCATACTCTCTGCATCATGGGATAGGATCACCAATTCACAATACAGGGTCTCCAATATTGGGGCAGTCATCTGTTATGAGTTCAAACTCATACTTTGCCTTTGCAAGGATGGGGCGAGAAGAAGGGCCATAAACCCACGACACAAAATTAATTAGACAATGCTGACTTGTGGATTACAAGCGCTAAAATAGTCCTTTTTAATGGAAGATTTTTTTGTGGAACCCGTGGAGTTTGATGACGCGGTAACCTGTTTAGCAAGGTTACCATTGGCATAGATGGGTGTATGTAGTATGTTCGGTAACACTCGGCACTGCTGCCTGCCAGTAAACTAAACAAATTATGTTTCTTAGGAATAACCCACTCGTTCACAAGGATCAGTGAACCTTGAACAAAAAAGCCATAGCCAGTTAAAAAAATAAAATAAAAAAAAAGCTACATAGCCCCTGTAAATATTTGTTTATAATAATGAACCATTTAATGGTGATCTTGTCTATGATCTTATGACAAATTAAACCGGGAAGGTACAATGCAACAGTTTATGGTTTTGCTTTCCAAATCTTCTATCTATTAAATTATAGAAAATCATGTGCACTTCAAAGTACATTTCATTTTTAAGTTAGAAGTACTTCATACTGCTCAACATTATCCATCTTTCATCAACAAGAAGGTTATATTGGTAACGCTGTATCTCTGTACTCCCTGTAGAGCTTCTTACTTTCATGGCAAATTTAAATAGCCTAAACAATTTTATTTTTCCTTTTTAGAACGATTGAGTTGCCGGGTTCCATTCCAGACCCCCTGGAATGTTCACATCAAACACTATTTCACATGCCCCGTGCATTTATAAGGAATTGGCTTGCATAGAACATGAGAAGAGAAAGTTATGTTCATTTCCTGTTAAAGTGATTGAAATCCCCTGCTGGTATCTGGCCATAATATTTCTTTAGCTTTACTGAAACCACAACTTAACTTATCAGAAGATTAAGCCCGGAGTAACATATCAAAGCAAACATAGTCAAGGTTTCTCCAGTTATGAGGTTACGGGTATTGATAACTAGTTGTGTACATGTTTGAAGTTTTTGTTTACAACATTTCAGAAAGTCTTCCTTACACACAAAAAAAACATATTCAGAGAGATGGGTTATCCTATCCCCAATATCACATTAACGTATGATCAGCCAACATATCTTTTTTACTGAAATATTGAATCAGTAAGTATATTAATGCCTGGCAAGCTTTTAACCAAAATTACTGAATCCTGTTGCTTTCTGGTGATTCATAGGAACGGAGTACACGATTTACTGATGAGCCATCCATGAGCTTGGGGTGTTCTATTCAGTTCTCCTGCAGCAGCTATTCCATTAAAAAAACTACCACTTGGTGTCTAGATTGGAAAGATAACAATTACCAAAATTATTACTAATCCATGCTTTGATGCTGCATTTTTGTGTATTTCCCGAAACCAACAAGCAAATAATGATTCAAGGATGACACAAGGGACATGCCGGCAGTAATTTCATAATCTTAGTAGTCCTTAGAGTTATTCTGCATGCTGGCACACATTGGAACAAGTCTAAGACCCTTGTTCACTGAGGACAAAGGATTTTTTAAAAACATTTTGGAGATGTGCTCATGGAATGGCATTCAATTGAACCACACATTATCTACGAATAAATATTTTATAGAAGATACATACCTACCAACATTTTAGGTGTCCAAATCATGACACTTTTTTGGGGCGTGCAGCTGAAGCCAGGAATGGGTATGAACAGAAGTGGTGGGCCAGGGCAGAACCTCCAACCTACTTTATTCAAAGTGCCACCTCATGGCTCTCGGCTTCAGAGCATCGTGAGAAGGCCACATGGGGGGTGCAGTGGAGGTCTATGCAACAACAGCACATATCTTCATCGATTTTACAGGGTAAACAATAAAATGGCTTGGTCTCAGTCTCCCAGCCTGACAGTCTGCTATATGTACCAAAGCATTTCATTGAAGCAGGACTTCATTACTTTTGCCGAAAAGAATCAGCTCAATATGGTGTTTGAGCAGTGATAGTCATCCAAAATATCATATGACTGATAAACATCCTTTGGCTGAAGGTCTAGAGGCTGCTATTGTTCATTGGAGCAAAATAAAACGAAAAGTTTTTCTTAAAGTTCACCTACATTTCTGCATGGAGACCTTTCTCCATTTCTTCATGCTCCAGGAGAAGACTTTTTTCCCCCATGCAGAATGATCATGTGACCATAATGCACACAGTGATGGTAATTTGTTAATTAGAGAAGTCCTGAAATGATGGCAGGATAGTAACCCTAAGGTTTAGTTGCTTGTCGGCACTCATAAAGCACTCACTAAAGGGAGTTTCAACAAATGAAATTACTGAAAACCGTGACGGCAACAACTGCCCTTTACAGCTATTTATTTGGTAGCGTCTCGTATGGCGGTCCTCAAGAATTAGTTTGGCTAAAGCCTTGCTTTTTTATAATCACGTGATGGAATTGGGGAATGCTATTACCGTAATAAACTGTGTATCAAGTTGTTGTTTTTTTTTAGCATACTATGAAATAATGCTATAATGTTTCACAAATGTATTTTTACAATACATTTTAGCCATGACTTTGTCTTTAAAATTTCTACAACAAAGAAATTGCAGATCAGTGTATTTATGTCACACTTGTGTTGTATTACTGGAAATCAGCCGCAGCAAGTTTACTGACATCAGGATAATGGCTGTTTTGTGTGTGTATGTGGGGTTTTTTGTGTTTTTTTTTTTTTGAAAGATAGATCATTTCAGCTATCGGTGTTGCAACAGATAACTGTTAAGCGTACGATGCTATAGTGTGAGAGCAATCAGGCTTTTTATGAGCCGCAGATACACAGAGCGAAGAAATTCTGTGTGGGAATGTTTCGGTGACCCACCTCCCGCTATTAATAGTGATTAATGCAGAGCTTGTCTCTCAAGGAAAGTGGCTGGGAATTAGAGCTTTCACAATGAATTACACTCAAGTCTTATCTGCCCTGAGATCTGGATAACAATGCATCTCCCAGGAATTTGGATGAGTTTTCTCCTCTCCACCTATGTGGCCTTGGAACAATTACGGTGACCCAAATAAAGCTTGCCGTAAATAGTAGTTTAACAGCCTCAAGGTCAAAGGTTATACTTGCACAGTGACTTCCAGACACAATACAGTGACAGTTTGATAAACTAGGGGCTATTGTTCCCTCATTTAACACATGCCTGGTAATAGCAGTGATGGTGGCTGTGTGTTTTGTTGCCATGTAACTGCATGTCGGCAGTGTAGTGGGTGTGTGTACGCACGCATGTGGAGCTTGATTACAGTTCTTATACCATTGATGTATATTTGGATCTCTGCTGTGCAAACTCAGATCATGGGCTGTACTGCTCCTGGGGGATATATACGTGAAATAAGCATATGGTTAAAAGGGACACTCCAGCCGTCATATGTGCTTTAATGCATATGAGAGCTGCCCATGTGGTCCCTCTTGCAAATGCGGTTTCCTCTTTCCGCCTGAGCTAGGCTTGTAGGAGATGGAACCTTTGCATCGGAAGAAGGAGAATGAAGAAGAGTGAATGACCATTTGTCCTAATACGGTATATGCTATGATGTATGGTGGTGATTGTTCAACAGGTTTTTCTGAAGTAAAATAGACCCATTCGTTTAAACCAAATAGTGAAAACAGAAGGACGACATGTTAGTTTTCGCAGGATGTTAGTGTGTTGTTGACCGAGTATTTCTTTAATTTAATATGGGCTTCATGGGTCTCTGTGGGACAGGTAGCTGATTAACAAAGGTGGAGACATAGTATAGAGTGGGGGTGCTTGGTTGCTCCGTTTATGTTTTTTTTTTTTTAATTTTAGCACAATTTTTTTTTCTTTCTTTGTATGTTATATGCAGTTGATAGGTATCGATCATTGATTAATACAAGCACCAATTGGAGGTGAAAATCTGGATCTAAAATATTTGTAAACGAGGCATTCCATTGAGAATGTACGTATTTTCATTGAAGTTGGGTAGGGTAAAATATAAGTGGAATCAAATGGACTGCCTTATAACTTGTGTGGACCTGGAACATGATTGTAATTTTAAAATATTCCGTACTCTATGATCCAATAAAAATAATTGTACCAAAAAAGCAGTAGTTTTGATAAACTCATTTAATAACGATAAAAGCTTTGGGGTTCACCTTTATGCAGGTCATGGTCTATTTGCTAAAATCCAGACAAATTCTTTCTGTGCTTCTTCTTTGGACTAATATGCAGTCCTGTTTCGTGATGTATTAGGTAGGACTGCTGAGTATGCACATTAGATCCTGCATGTCAGAAGTGTTTGTGGGAAACCACCAGGTTTGCCTGGGCTGAAAGTAGCAGATGACCCAATCCTCCCCACAATTTTACATATCCATTGAAGCAAAAAGGTCCCCTAGCTTACTCTGGATGAAAGTTTGATTTCTACTCTTTGTTTCTTGGTTCTTAGGAATGTGAGTTCAGATGGTGCAGAAGCCCGTCGGAGGCTGCGGGAGTGTGACGGCTTGGTGGACGCTTTGCTTCATGCGCTTCAGTCTGCCGTCAGCAAAAAGGACACAGACAACAAGGTCAGGTTTCTCTGCTTTGTTATGATTTTGGTTCCTGTTATATCAGGTGCTATAAGGAATCAAATTCCACATGCAAAGTGCCTTCTAAAGAGCAAATAATTATCACTTACTTACGTGAATACAAAGCTAGGCTAGAGGAATTCTTATGTGAAAAGTAAGAAGCCGCCGTATAATGCCAAGTATTCTGATGAATTTTATTACCATATATACAGGGTCTTTTAGTCTCTGTTTCCACACTGTTATATTGTTTCCATCAAATATTGTATACTTCAAGATTGTAAGCTTGCAAGCAGGGCCCTCTCTACCTAATGTATCGGTTTATAAATATATTGTAAGAAGCACTGCGTAAATTGTTGGCGGTATAGTCTGCCTTTTTATTTCTGTTGTGTGGTAAAATGGACACACTGGTGTGATTTGAAAATATGACTATTTGGAGAGGAGGAGGATAATTAGAGTTTCCCTTAGGAAGGAGCTTTTATCCATAGCCACTGCTAACAAAATCCTACTTTACTTTCTGCCATCTAGTCAGTGGAAAACTGTGTGTGCATCATGCGCAACCTTTCCTACCATGTACACAAGGAGGTGCCAGGAGCAGACAGATTCCAAGACATCGATGCAAACCACCACAGTGGCATTGGGGGACAACACAAGAAGAAGAAGGATGATGCAGGCTGCTTTGGAGGTAAAAAAGCTAAAGGTAGGAAACCGAGATCATGTTTCCAGTTGGCATGCCCGTCTGGACACACGCGTCCAAAGCCTGTACGCAGATTTATCCCATACTAATATATCGTCTGGTGCATGTTTTTGTTATGAAGGACACAATGTGCTTTGCGAAGTAACATTACTGTCCCCGGTGTAGCAAATGTAATGAAGACCTGTAGGCACACTTGTCTCGTTACATTGCAAAGCATTTTAGCAGCAAAGGAGTTAGTCATAGAGGTTTATTGACTTGATAATGGTCTATTAACTCCCTGGGTAAACAACCCTGCTAAACTGCCTCATTGTCTGCCACCATTCCTTCACTCATTATCACCTCCACTCAGGCACAGTCTGGCTTGCACAGACCTGCCAGGCTATATTTATAAAGGCAGGATTCCAGGCCTATTAGCTGCCATACCCTGCCACATGTAAAGCGGGGCTTCCATAAACGCATATCATTTCCCTTCTGTGACACCAGTACACTTTTCAGGGGGTCGTCTGGAACGAAACCAGTTAAAAAAAAAAAAAAAAAAAAAAAATAATAAGTAAAAGTAGCATAGGTTATCAGTGTTAGGTGTTCCACAACAATTTTTCAATTTTCCTTACTGTTCTAATGGTCATCGTATTAACCCTTTCAGTGTCATTCAGAGAGGGACCAGAGGGTTATAGTACATTGTAATGACTTAGTCTCCTTACCAGTGACATAATTTGATATCTAGTGCTTTCTCTTAGATAATAAGGGAATTTTATTTCTAAATCACTGTTGTTTTCTGGTGTTTGGTAGGTCACATAAACATCTTGGGTCTCACGTTGCATTAGCAGGAGAATATCACCATTTGTTCCCTGCAAGGTGAATTCTGCACCCTATGGGTACTGGATAGTTGATCCCTTATGCAGGGTGCTGCATTATATTGTCTGAGGATCAGAGGTGTGGATTAGTAAATGTCTCATACCTTAAAAGCTTCAGGAGGACATCCATAAACACCTTGGTGTAAAGCCTTGGACCTTAGGAGTGCCACCAGCCATACCACCCAAAGCAAATGTTTCTGGGGCTATTAGAAATATTAGGAGGTGTATCTTGTTATTATTAGTTTTACTTTACATTAATTAGATACTTGCATACCCCCTAAACACTGTGCACACTGCAATTCTCCTGCTTTCTCTCTTTTCTATGTGACCAGTCGAGGTACTGCAATATGTAGATGTAAACCTGCAGTCACAGTCAATGCAGTAAATTGCCGAGCTATTACTGAGAAACCCATTGAAATGTTTACAACCACACACGACCGTTTCACTGGAAACTATATCATTACTGTCATATATAAGCACAAATTATGCTGTTTCCCCATCCCTCCTGGATGAAATGTAACATATATTCTTGCCATTGCAGCAGTACAGTTCCTACAGCAGGGAAGTAGTTTAATGCTGAGCATTGTTTAGGGACTGGGGCTGGGCGTTTGAAACAATTGAAGTTGTTTAAGCTCTGTTGTTACTGGAAGTGACCCAATATGTGTTTCAGTTTAAAAATGTTAACGATTATAACACCTGGCAGTGCAATAACGGTGCTGGATGTTAGCACACCTCATTCGCTTCCTAGCCCACTATAGTACCAAGCAGAACACCAGTACTATAAGCCCGATGCAGAAACACTTCCAGTCTAAGATACATTGGATCCAGGACTTCTCACAATCTCTGCAACTTCAGTCCAATCACTCAAGAGAAGCCATTATTGTATTCTCTACTTTCCATGTTCCCTCCGCCTTCTGCTGATCTGTAAAGTAATTTAATATACACATTTAGACAAACCGCTGTCAACTACTGCATATACTTTAGACATTCTGTGCTAAAAGACAGTGATCCTACTATCCAGGCTGCTGCTGAAACGTAAAAAACATTTTCTTTTGGTCCATCCAACCAGTGATAAATAAAAAACTACTTACTATGGCCACTTATCAACAATGTCATTCCCAACAATTCGATTATTTACCACCGTTGTCCACTGGTCAGATCCAGAATGCTCTGTAGGTTTGCTCTGGAAACTCATCCCGCTTACTCACATTACTCTACTCACTGTCCCTTGATCTAACTGTTGCTTTTTCTCTTTCTCTAACTCGCCTTTTTTCCTTACCTTTCTGCTTATTAGAGGAGTGGTTTAACCAAGGTGAGTGATTAGATACTGCGCCTTGTCTTTTTTCTGTCTTTTTTAGAGCAGACACACACGGTGCTGTTGTTAAATACACAAAGTGACTGTGAACAGTTATAAGTTTTGTTTTATAGGGGGAAAGTACACAACAGTGCATTAACGGGGGGTACATGATCTCTTGTAGAGACATTGACTGTAAAGAAACTGCTATGGCCATTGCATTCCCACAAAAAAGTATTACAATTCCTTGAGCTGTTCATTTCTTGTTAGATATTATTTGATTTTCTTTTAAATATAAAACACACAATTACAGTAAGTAGTACAAGAGTATACGGTAGCATAGGGAACTCTGCTCAAATTTGCCACTACTTGCTGACTTGGTAGACACGGAACTTAAATTAATAGGACATTCCCAGAATCATATGACCATCTTGATGAGAATAGGGGAAACCGTATTTAAAAAGCAAATCTTAGTTGAACTCTGTCACGTAATATTATTGACCAGAACAAAATGTACTTATGTGTTTTGTTTGTTTTACTAAATCTGAGAACTGTGCAAAAAATGTTAGTCTTTTTTTTTTTTTTATATCCAATTAGTAGATGACTAATGAAAATTAATGGACTATGGCGTGTATCGGCTAATACATAAACACACAATCGATGGTGCACAATTGTTAAGAATCTGTTTTATTATAAACGTTTTCTTTCTTCCTATTAGTGTCAATTATAGGGCCTTGAATAGTTGGGAAAACTCAGCTAAAATCTGTATTCAGATCTAGTTATTAAATACACTATCAGTAGCCTTAATAGGTTTTGCAGTGCCTGGGATTATAATAGCTTTCTCCAGAGCACTAGTTATGAAATCCTCCTATCTTGCTCCCTGCAACAGCCTTTACATCACCTATAATTACTTGCCTGGCTAATATTGCACTGCGGAGTATTCAACTCAAAATCCCTTACTCTGCTATAACCCACTGATTTAATAACGGCCTCCTTGTTCCTCCTCTCCCCACAGTGTTCAATTAATTCCCATTTATAGCTCGTTGCACCTAAAACAGCAAATACAACAGAGCAAATGCATGTATATTGGGGTCTATTCACTAAACTATGAGTGCATGCAGGTCGGCTAAAAACATGCAACAGTAAACTTGTACAAATTTAAATTAAGACTATTGGATGAGGTTTGAATTGATTCATTAACGTTGGAGTTGCTTGCGTGTTGCAAATGTGAATAAGAAATTTAGTTCCAGATTAAGATTTCACCTCTTTTTCCCAGAGGATCAACCCCTTAACTAGACCTAGCTGTTTCAGTGAATACATCCACGTGCAGGTACTCTGGGCACTTGTCTAAAGACCTCTGTTTTCTTTTAGGGAAAAAGAATGGGGACCCTGACAAGAACTTTGATACTCTTGACTTGCCCAAACGATTGGAATCTGCCAAAGGTACAGTGCATTTAATCCACAAGTGTAACAGAATGGTACTTTTCTTGCTCAGATTGATTTGTAAAGGACTAAAAAAAAGGAAAGTCAAAAACATTTAAAATATTTTATAGAAAAATGGTCTTTGGTTGAAACCCATAGGGGGGCAACATAGAAAAGGACGTGAAGTTATATTCTTCCATCTTTATGTATTTTCTATGTTGGTCTAATAAAAAGTGTCAACTTCTTCAACTAAAGCTACTATATTAAAAAAAATACTCCTTCATTCTGGCGTAATCACTGAAGAGTAGTCTAGAGATTCTGCCAAAGAAGAAAACAATGCAGTTACAGTGACGACATTTTAGTGGACTAATATGGCTGGTGTTTTTAGGTTTCATTATTTTAGGATATTTAGATATACATCTTAATTTTTGGATGTTGCAATATCATTAAAAAGAGATGCATACTTTACAGCTGGTTGTTAAATGATCCCTTGAGTTTTTGCAGTTACCCTAATGAGTATGAAGTTAACCCGTTAACTTGTATTAGTGGACATTATTTTAACTGGTATTCTGGAAAGCTAATGCTTCTGTAGTCCTTGACGACAATCTTTTTTCAGATCTGACCCAACAGAGCAAATATTAACATGAATTGAACACCATTCTTGTAAATGGCTTGACCCATTCGTTGTCATCAAGTTAGGACAGCCCAAAATGTTTGGGGTAATCTATTAAAAAGTGATTTCTGGTGCGAAGTTTGAAATGTGTTATTACCACAGCAGCAAATGAACTGTTCTTCTGATTGAACCATACCATATCGATTGCTATAGCAGTAAAACCACTTTTCAAACTTTGTACTAGAATCACCTTTTATACATAATCATCAATGTGTCTAAATCCAAATCCTAAAAAAGAGGGCCTTCCTTGCATATTAGAGTGACCCGTTTTATATTCTTGGCTCAAATGAACATATACATTAAGTAAAATTACATGTTATGTGGTGTTTGCTATTTTTATTTGTTTATTTTTGCATATTCTGGCAAACGTCTTGTGGCCTGTATTCTGCTAGACTCCTTGTGGTCTGCTAAGAAGACTGGAAACTTGGTCACAAGTTAATTCCAGGAATCAGCAGGCAAAACAGATTACTTGGCTTTTTCTATGGAGGAACTTACATTAATCACTGAAGACTATATATAATATCAATATGATACGCAGGTCTTTGGCTTATAGACGCCTTTATAAATTCTTATCTTTATTTAGGGCCATGTCTTTTGAATGGCTTCCGCTATGTATCTCCGCGTACGGTCATTGCGATCACTCATTAATATGTCAATATCAATACCCCGTCAGTGAGTAGAATGTAGAAAGCGTGTGGAGATGGAGGCATTCAATGTGATTGGGACCTGTGCAGCTGTTTGCACTTTTTGCCTCAGGTATTCACCATCTCTGTAATTAGGTAGCTGAAATGATCTAATGTTGCTGTGCTCACCCCACAACCTGAATTCTGTCTGGGGTTGTTTTCACTATAATTTTTGTGTTCTGTCTGCGTGCCTCCTCTCTGATATGTACCAGCTTTCTGTGTATTGTACCCATTCTGCAATCGATCCACCTCCATGCAAACGGTGAGTTCAAGATGACCTTTGAATCCTCAGTATTGATTATATCTGAGGCTAAGGAGAACAGATCGCCTGCAGCAGATGCCACACAGAGAGATCTCTTGTATCACAACAGAGTTTTATGGATTAGTGCAGCCCCTGAGATGTTTTGGGTGCATCTTTAACAGGAAGAGTCCTGTACACCACACGTTCCAG
The DNA here is from genome assembly GCF_027358695.1 of Spea bombifrons. Classification (NCBI taxonomy): domain Eukaryota; kingdom Metazoa; phylum Chordata; class Amphibia; order Anura; family Pelobatidae; genus Spea; species Spea bombifrons. The sequence goes on along the minus strand of NC_071087.1, from coordinate 119,959,522 downwards.
CTCGGAGCACCAGATATTGCCGAATAGTCTCAATTACCTGCATAACCTCTCTTATTTACTCATATCCACAGTAGCTCTCAATATAGAGTGCATAGGAGCTAAATGTTCTGTTATATATTCTTTGTAAAAAAAAATAAAAAATGAAACAGTTGCACTAAATCATCCATTCAGATATATAATTACCCCTAGACACAGCTTTAAATAATGTTTTTGTGATCTCAGTCTATAAATGAAAAAATTCTCTTTTTGTCTGTTGTGTTAAAATAACCAGATTTCCCCTGTGATAAAAGCCCTAGATTTAATAGGAACCAATAATGACTAATAGGGTTTTTTTTGGTAAAATAAATAATTCTCAGGCAGCACCCCATTTAGCTGCTTTTCTCACTTGTAGGTGTCAATAGAGGTTATCCTCTTTAACTAAATACCAGATAAGGCATTTGTATTCCAATGGGCCAACCTGAAGCTTTTTTTTTTTTTTTTTTTTGTTAACTGTAATTTGTGGCCAAATTACAGTTAACATGATCATCAGACCACTTATGGGCATACTGTGGAACTTTCTAAAAGAGCTGACCCTGAAGCTCATCAAAAAAGACCCAACTTAAAGAATATATTGCAGTCATTATTTATGATGTGGATGCCCTAATATTATGAAATGAGTGCTCAATATTAAATAGCCCTGTATTGTGTGACCCTGATATGCCCTTGACCCCTGAGACTCTATGATTGGGATCCAAACCCTATAGACTTGGTGAAGCTCTGAGAGGTCTCATCTCTACTTTTGGATGCTGTTGTTCATAGCTTAGAAACACAGGGTTCATGCTTCTGGAAATCTATTTGTATCATCTGTAGAATCATGCAAGAATATGCTTTACTACTTTTTAATACAATGCATTTTAAGGGGGAAATGTATGTTTCGTGTGCATTTCAGTAATGAATAAAAGAAAACATTTAATATTATATTTGTGGTTTCAGAAAAAAATGGATGTTTGTTGATAAACCAAAATGCTAATCATGCACAGCCTTGGATCGGAAATTATATTAAACCCTTATTTACTTGTGGAGAGTAAATATTCTTTTCACTTGCAAGACTGCTCACGGTTAATTCCTTCAGCTTAATAGTGTTTGTGAAGGTGTGTTGCCATCAATAAGACCGTGCATTGTTACAGGATATGGAGGCTGTGACAGCAGTGCTGTCTGCGGCAGGGAGGCTGCACCTCTGGCAGTTAGTATGCAGGGGTGAATGATTGGGAGGAATCTAATGCGCAAAGACATAGAGACTAAGTTCCCATCTAATAAGCTCTTTCAGACTGAGGTGACTCAGGGCATCATTACCGCTTCTGACTTTCCTGCGAGAATGACAGTGCTGCCTCCTCTCTGCCATCCTGATGAGATCTGAGAGCCCATTCTCTCACACCTCATTCCCATCATTAAAACAAAGTGGAGGCTTTAATAACCAAAGACATTTGATAGGTCCAATCATCATTGCAGATAGTTTAAAACTTATATGCCGGGGGGCCCAGCTGAATTTTTTTACGAAATGTTTTCTCCTTTCTTTTTTTATCGCAAATAATTTTCAAAGCTTTATTGTGAAAGTACCCTGAAGAATGACTTATGCCCTTTTGAAAGTCAAATAGTTTCTCTTTACCTTATAGGGGTAGTTTCCATAAACATAAATGGCACTTGTGTTTAAGAGGTGGCAACTGATGTGAGCTGTTGGGAGGACGCAAGAGAAATTTGTTTCCCTTCCCCTTGTAAACTGTAACCTTATTGGTGCAATCAAAGCAACATGGGCATATGCCATAACTATTATATACACAGTTTCTCCCTGAAGTAGAGAGATTCTTTCCTGCTTGTTCTGGAACCGTTGTCCTCCAGTGGCTATTTATATATGACCTCTGTTAAAAAGGAAGTTGCTAATTGTCATCCTTCCAGACCCGCAACTTTTTTTTTTTTTTTATATTTTTTAAAGAGGAAACATATATTTATTGTTATAGCTTAATGGAATAATGTCCCACACAACTATGAATTGGGTATTCTTTATGTTCTGGTCAAAAAGGTGACTTCCTTTACGGTCCTTAAAACAACTTTTCATGCATAGCACCACTTAATTTGACGGTTTGTGCCCAGTCCTCCTTATTGCCAAATGCATTTAGAGGACGGAGATGCTTTCCATTAATGTTAAGAACGGACTGCTTGCTGACTGTTATTGCTCATTCCTTTCTGAATGATTTCAGCCACAAGAATTTCCTTCTAAAAATAATCCCTAAATCACAGAGGGGCTACTTTAGGGACAGCAAAGATCCTGCAATCCGCAGTTGCTATTAATCTTGACTGTTGGGATTCATGAAGTTTAGAACAGATTTGAAACCTTTTAATGTTACTAAGCTGGCATCTCCTTACTTAGCTTATTAAGATGCTCGAACACTTTATGACTTTAGAAATCGGCTATTATTCCTGGTGCAGCATGACCATAAAGTTCTATAGAATATCTTAATTAGTAGAGATTCATCAAGTGAACAGCTGTACATTTTTGAGCCACTTCAGACGTGATAAATATGTAAGACTTGTAAATACAGTGCTATATGAGAGAAGACCGATATTCCTTTTTATGATGTTTAATTGTTTACTTTTAACAATTTCAAGTGCAATACACACTTGCATGTCAGTCTGTCGGTTATTTATCCATGGGAAATGATAAGCGCTAATTATAATGAACAGATAGGGAAACTAGGAAGCTGCATATTATTGAATTAATTTTACAAGGATGTATATGTATTTCCTTTTGCTTACATTTAAAGGGTTAGATGTTATATGGATGCCAAAGTGTTTTTTTTATGTTTTATTATTTGCTGTGTGGGTGGTCAGTCCACATGGCGAAGTAAATAAAACAGGCAGTTTATGAAAGAAAAAAAAAAGATTTAATGTAACACAAGACAAGTTGTTTGTAGATTTTACAGGCTGGGGGTTTCCTAGTTAGTTTGGTTTCTCTTTAGGCTACTGAAGGTTCCGTTGATAAATAAATACCTCTGACATGTTAAAAATGTGCAAATTCTTAGCTTTCCTAAACTAAATTTTCTCTTGATGTATGCAACTTTCAGGCATGCTTTTCAATACTGCAAATTGTCTGATGCAACCCGACACTGGTGGAGGTACCTGTAATTGTGAGGCACTCTCCATAAAAACATCCATTTTAACCCCTTAACTACAAATGACAGGCATCTCACAGTAAAACGCACAAAAATGACTAACACAAACTTTAACAAAGGCTGGTGGTAGTATTAGTGCATGGAAAGTGTTAAAATGCACTGAGACGTCTAGTTTTCAAAAATATATGGTTTGATCAGAGTGATTTGAATTGGCAGCCTTCAAAGATGCCCCAAATAGGATATAGAGGCAGAATGACCAGATGTCAAAATTCTGAGTTGAAAAGCTAAATTGCACATGCCCCAAATGTGGCCTTTTAGCTCCCAAATAACCGGACAAACCCATGCATGGGTGGTATTACTGTACTCAGGATATGTTGCTGGGGTGTTGTTTTAAAGTGACTTGTACCAGAAGCTGTAAATTTATACCTGAAGTACAATTTGTGTGGAAGAAAAAAAAATTGTGTAAAACTAGTGTATGGAAAATTTGAAATACCTTGGGGTGTCTAGTTCTCAGAAATATATGGTAAATTGGTAAATTTGAAATAGCAAAACACTACTTGTACTTATTGCTATAACTATATTACTATAACTTGCAAAAAACATTAGATTAGATGATTTGATCAAAGAAATGGTATCTAAAGAAAGCCCTTCTTGTTCTGAAAAAATATATAACTTGTGTGGGTACCCTAAACAAAAGAGAAGAAAATTACAGCTAAACACAAGCACTGGAAAAAATGTTAAAATGGGCACAAAGGGTACAAAAAGAAAAAACAGCCTGGTCCTAAGGGGTTAAAAGACGCAATGAGATACTGAGGCGTTTAGTCACCTTTGTCATATGCAATTCCAGAACGATCTCCCCTTTTGGCTCCTCATATACCTTCAATGGAATAATGTCTCATTTATATAATTTTGGCTTCAGGGATTGTCCCATCAGAGTGACTGTAATGTATTATGATATTAGAATTCAAACTGCAGAGGTAACCTGACCCATTCAGGATTGGGTGAAGAAGGAATCCCTGAAGTAGTTTTAGGCCCCAGAAATGAAATTAATTTGAACGTAAAGCCCCATGATTGGTGTATAAGCTTAGAAAGAGCTTTTTTTAGCATTGCCTAGATTAAGATGCCAAAGTTATATTGAAATCTGTGAGGCATTTTGCTCTCCCCAAACTGAGCATAGCTATTCACTAGGTATATTTGGCTTCACTATTTGAAAAGTTATTTTGCGTGTGTCGCATCTCAAAATGCCAAGTCGCCTGTGGCCACCACAAAGCAGCTGATTTATTCGTCTATAAAATATTTTTTTCTGAATACTCTCTACAAAACACAAATTAAATTACAGATAGATTTGTAAACTCTCCGAATCTCAAGGCAACACCTTGTTTTTCTACCGTATGCTTGGAGCCGCCTGTTCTACCAAGTTACTGAGGATATAAACATGCACATATTAAATCATGATGGCGAATTCCCCTGAGAACCCTTAAGAGCAGTATATGAAGAATACAAAGTTCATCTCCCTTTCAGTTATTTATAATTTAGAACAGCACGGCAACCACATCTAATCTGCTTTTAAGCATTTTGAATTTTAGATGAGCAGTTACCCAAGTTCAGATATTCCCAGTGGACCTTGCCTCCCTAAACTATGATTTTAATTCTCTAATTGGCTGATTTGTGGTTTTCCTAGATATTGATGTTTCCCTAGGCCTGCTGTTTGTGATTTATGTTTATTATATGGTAATGGTATATTCTGTCTTGCTTTGCATTGTGCATTAGAGGACAACAGCTAACCCAAGTGAACTTTTGTGTACAGTATTAATTTTAGTTGTGCTAAACACCTACACACACCTATTTAGTCCAGCAAGAAAGTGCATTCATCGCTGTTGAGAATTCTACGATCTACCCAACATACCAAGTTTCACACCTTGGCGTTACACCCGACTCTGCCCTTTCATTCCCCCCCCTCACATCCAGTAGCTCACTAAATCCTGCTGCCTTCACCTGCAAAATGTGGCTAAAGTTTGTGAATGAGACACTATTAAAAACACAAGCTAATTCCCTCTCATAAAGTTCTTTTCCTCATTCCACCCATACAAAAGCTACCTGAACCAATCAACGACAATCAGCAACTTAACTGTTGGGCATAAATAACATAATGGAAGGAGTAATCATGCAAATGATAATAAGAGGATACAATAATGACACATTCATAATAAGTGAGGCTATAGATCAGGGGTGTCCAAGTTTTTTCTGCAGTGGGCCACTTCATCAGAATTGTATACGTGTGCGGGCCGCACTCATTTTTCCCTGTGTGAAAATATGGCCTTTAATAAAATATGCAGATTAAAATAAAGTTAATGACACAAAACCTTTACTTTTCCTCTCACTGATTTCTGGGCCTAGAAAGTTTTGTGACTACAAATTCAGGATTCTGGATAAGTTAAAATGAAATAGTTCTATTTATTTTAGGGATACACCGAAATGAAAATTATGGACCAAAACCGAAAATTCAGGGTTCACTTAGCCAAAACTGAAAATGACCCCCCCCACATACTTTTAATAAAAGTAAGTTGCACCCCAAAATTGTACAAAAAAATGTATATATTATGATTGTTAACAGCAATCTCAGGCATACCCAGATTCCAGTAAGTACTGGTTGGCTGGGCATTGTACCAGTAATTTTTGTCCAATTTTAGTGTGTAACCACACTTTTATTAAAAGGAACACACCACAATTGGACAAAAAAAAAACAACAATATGACTTGGCATGATAGGAGTGTGATCGCTAACAGCAAACACACTCTTTTCATACCCAGGCAACCAGTAAATGCTGGAACCTAAGCATGATGGGACTGTGATTGCTGTTAGCAGATTGCTGATAGCAATCACACTCCTATCATGCCAAGTCAGCCAGTACATGCTGGTACAGGGTGGCTGTAAGTGCAGACCCCATACTGCTGGCAGCATCAATACACAAGGGAGGCAGCTAGCCAGGTTTCAGCATGTACTGGCTGACTTAGCATGATAGGAGTGTGATTGCTAACAGCAATAACAGTCCCATCATGCCTAGGTTCCAGCACTTACACATCCATGTTATCACACACACACTCATTCATTCATTCATATACTCATTCATTCCCTCACAGGCATACTCATTCAAACAACCTCCCCCACCCCCTTACCTACTACAGCTCTCGATGCCGCTCACAGACTTCAGCAGGGGGCGCGGCCTCCCTCGTTCTCCCCACAGAGGAGGCAGGACTGGAGCAGAGAATAGACCCTCCCACAAGTAAGCAGCAGGGCTTGTGATCCTGGCTGCCGATCTCACGCGGGCCGCATTTGGCCCGCGGGCCGCATGTTGGACGCCCCTGCTATAGATATATACATATATCTATGTGTATACACGGTACATTCGTACAATACACTTGAATTAAACATCTCTTCTCACTGTAAGGCATATATTCACTGTTCTAGTTATTCTTGTTACTTCTGATGTTGGCCGTTGTACATACCTCATTGCCTCATTGCCTCTCCCTGCGTCTTGCAGAGTCCTGTAATAGTTTCCAGGGTGAGAAATGGGGCTCTCGCTTGATCTCTATTGGTCTTTTGAGCGAGCAGTAAAGTAAGAATGGCATGTTGGCGGTTGTAACTCACAACCTGGTCAGGCCGTTAAAATGCAATGCTGTACAGATGTTCAATCAAGCTGGCATTAGCATGATTTAACAACCACCTAGGGGAACCAGAGCATTAAACTTTTGCATATATTAAGCGCAGAAAATGTCGCCTTTGATGTCGCTTTCTGGAAGCCTATTGACGCAGGCGGCCGTATACAAATTTCATCGCCATCTTCATGGCAATACGACATTGTTATAATTACCATATTTTCCATTATTTAGTTTTTTCCCTGTGTTGTGTATTTCCTTGTTAAATCCCTTTACATTTTTCTATAGGAGTTTATATAAAGTGCGGGGGGTGTTATTTTAAAGAAGTGGAATGTTAGAACAAGAGGTCGTTCAGAAACATAAATGTAATATAATGTAAAAAAGCTTTACTTCGTTGAGAGCTTGGTACATAAGCAGAACATCCTCCCAGCAGAGGTGGTTGAGGGAATACATTGAGGAAATGTAAACATGTGTGGGATAGTCATATTGTTGTTCTACATTGACCGACCAAGGACTCATTAAGGTCCAAGTCTTAAATACAGGAAGCAATGGATAGTCTAGATGAGCTGATATATATACTGATTACGTATCTTCATTACCAGACAGACAAATAATTGTGTGTGAAATCCTGTAAAATAAACTAGCGGAACATTGCAACATCTAATGAAGGGGCGAATGAAATAACCATGACAACAGTGTGTTTGGGCCGGTGCTGACAGGTGTTGGCAGAGTCCTGCCCATCATAAGGATCCTTTTCTGTTCGAAATTTTCCGAGTTCTCTGATGGTTCTAATGAAAGGCTTACGTTTGTGTCCACATTACCCTTCCCTCACTGTGCTTTTCTATGTCAGCGTTCCAGGCTTATTTATCTTTTCTCACGTTATTTAAAAAAAAAAAAAAACCTAAGCACATTAATAAAATTCTCCAAGTCACATTCCTGCAGCTATACAGTAGATTGTATTGTGTACAGTGCAGCTGTGAAGTACAGACTGCGTGGATGTATATGTATGTAGGTTATACCGAGCATGCTACGGGCAATTTCAATTTGATCAAATCTCGTACGATGTTTATCATTTAGAATTTAAAAGTTGGGCTCACTGTGCAGTTATAATAACCCAAGTGCTTGTGCTGCTGCTCTACGGCAATGGCACAATCAGACACTCAGACCGCCTCCTCTTCAGCTCAAAGGAGTTTGCCCTCCTGCCCATCTGCTCTATTTATTTTCATTAAAGTAGGTCTTCTAATGATGGCAAAATCTAGTGATTAAATTGATACTTTTTAATAAAAATAGCTTTGCTAAGCCAGCCGTCTGAGAAGGGATTAACTGTAGAAGTGCTTCTGCGGACTGAAGGTTTGTTCCTAAAATGCAATGCTCGGTGTAAAAGCTTACATTCGCTTTGGTGGTCATGTTACTAGACCGGCTTTTCACCATTTTTTTTACTTTTTCCAGTGTGGTAAATCAAACATTCTACTGCCTGGGCATGAATTCTGAACAGCATCTTCTCATTATGAAATAATGTATACATTGTAGAAGACTAGGTAGACTAGGTAGATCCATCCTAAATCCCAGTTCTTAGTTGCTCCCAACTGCTTGTCTCTTTGGTCCTTAATTGTATTGTTGTACGGTTGTCTTCGTTTGGCACACTCTGGATAGACTACACCCCCTCAGGCTCATACTCCATTGTCTGGGTCATTGAGACCTGAGCTGTATTCTCTATGACATACAAAGAAGTTCAAACCATTCCTCTGTGTCTACAGACCATTCAGCAGTTACAGAAACCCATATGTGGAAGCAGTTGGATAGCACATAAAGCTGCGTTCTCATGATCCCTAAAACTGTCCTTAATACCTCTGCTGTATGAAGGTCCCAATTGGCATTTACTATTTGTTCAATGCATCATAGAAAAAATCCCTTAAGGATTGGACCACCGATGAAGATTAATGTCCTGATTTGGCCAGGTTTCAGCTGTTACCTTATTTGGATATTTAGTTACTTTTCAAATAAAAAAAAAATCGTTTCTCTTTTTTTTTTTTTATTTATACATCTTAAACAGTGCTATGTTGAAATGTGGATTAGTGTTTTGACACAATATATGCAAATGACAGAAATACAAAAAAAAAACCCTGAACGGCAATCTCAATGATCACATTAAGTTAGGTATTAAATAAGGCTATCATAGACTTATCAGGCATCATATTTCGTCATACTTTAGTTTGGATTGTTCTGGGTAATGACCTGAAATGGTGATTTGGTTTTCAAACATTTTTCACCATTTCTACTATATTTTGGAAACTGGCATATATATATATAAATATATCCATTTTAGTTTTTTCATTTTTCTTTCTGTATACTGTACCTTAATACTCAAACTGGCAAGCCTACATATTACATGCTGCTTTTTTATTTTGGTTTTATGGCATATGTTCAGAATTGCTCATACTTAGATGCACCTGCCTGTAGAATAATACATTAAGCAGATAAGGAAAATTTAGATTATAGTAATTTTCTTTGCTTAGCATGTAATTTCCTTCATTCGCCGTGCTTGTCAATGCTGCCCTTTTTTTTCTGGCTGAGGGGGTTTAGATATTGGATTATGGACCTCGTGGCTACAGAGCAAATTCAGATCACTACATTACCTCTGTGTTATGAAAGACCAAGTTTGGCACATTTCTCCTGAAAGACAGGCCAAGCCGGCCTAACATAGTTCAGTGACCTAACTCAAAAGGCACCACTACACAAGGGATGTTGTCTGTGAGATTGCTACTAGGTGATTGCTGTACACAGATAAAAAGTCCATGAAAGGAGTCCAGTAATATGTCTTATGTGTGATTAGCACAAGTGTTAATTATGATGACCACATGTTCTCATATTATTATACATGGATTTGAGAAAATAGAGGATGAAAGACCACCTAGAACACTTATTTGTATAAAGAGAATATGAGAACTGAGTAATGACCCATCTTTCATGCAGTGGATTAATCTGGGGCCCTGTTTGAGTAACTGGTATTTCTGTTTCTCTGTGATATGTTAATTAATGTTACTGTGGATAAGTTTGCAAATGAAATGCCTAACATATATTGGATTACTCATTAATAATTAAATTCATTATTACATGCCTAACATGCTTATTTAAAAGAATGTGTATCAAGACACATTCGAAAATTCTGTGTCATGAAGACCGATTGTTAACTCATAGGCAAAGGTGATACAGAAATACAAGAAATTCTTAAATTGGCCCATGGTTTCCTAATGGTTTACATGTAGGTGCAACCGCCCCTTTTTTTCTGGACTGACACATTTTATTGGTAGACCGGGGCTTCTTGGGGTTGAATCAAGGGCAGGCAATCTCCTGTACTCCTCTAGCTCCTCACTTGTCTCGAAGCCTAGATAAATGACTCCCATTAGTGTCTGAATGCTGTTGCTTTTAGCTTTAGCAAACCTTTCTCCACTCGCTCAGAGGTCTTTGCTTTTTTCTATTAACCTGTTCAGATCATGGTGTCTGGATGCAAAAACGAACAGTTGAGGTTCTTCTACAGTGTTGTCGAGTTCCACGTGAAGGATGAGAGCAATAAAACATTTTGATCCTTCATCTGGCTTTATGTGATGCTGATAGAGATATTGTAATGCTTTATTCAAGTGTTCGAGGTGACTGGCTACATGCATTTCCTTGGCTTTGACCTTCAGGCAAGTTATAAGAGTGTTTCTACTGCCATCATGTGGTGGAAGAGCTGCGGTTCTCCATTTGTTGCTTAATGCATAGACAGGGCAGGTCTTTTTGTTCTGTATACTGTCCACCATGATGAGTCAAATGTACTTTTCACGTAAACTTCTAATCACCAAGAATACTGCTTTACTTGTCTAAGCGAAGACAGTGTCTTAAGATGTTTATAATACCCATTAGTTTGCCAGTATTAATATTATCAATTATATATATTAATTATATGTTAAAAAGAAAAAAATTGCACAGTTAGAATAACATCAATAGGTTTAATTAAGCTTCCAGATCTGAAATCTGAATGGACCGCTTAGGTCTTGAAAGCTTATGCGACTAGCTTAGAACTATGGTATTTGATGGTTCTTTATAACGTAAGCTTTGAATGACATTCTACCTTATTTAAGAAGTACCAACAAATTCCATCGCTCTTAGTCGCACACACTTTCAAAACCTCAGAGGTCCATTCAGATTTTAGATCTTAAGCTTAATTAAATCTATTGATGTTATTCTGACTATGCAATTTCTTTAACATCGTGTTATAAATGTGCATAATTATCTGACGGGTGATCTAATTTCTGAGAAAATTGTCCAGTTGTTATATAGGGGTTACTGTTACATTTGCTATATTAGACTATAGCATTAATAAGACAGTACTGATCTTCAGATCCACTACATATGTAATGCACGCAGCTTTGTTAATATAGGAAAATTTTGGATTGGTATGTACAGAAAAACCGTAGTCATCTCTGTGAAGCGTTTGCGTTCCCCACCCTCTGATTGTCCTGCTCCTTCTTAATAGAATAATTACACAGGTTTTATGGTGTCCATGGAGAAATGTGTCAGGTGTTTGTTGAGACTATACATTGTGAAGTTTAAAACATAATGTTAGAGGGAACACTGAAATTTCACAGTCACCCTGCTAACGAGATCTAAAATAATTACAATTAAACAACTTGATTTCGCAATCTTCTACTTCAGATGCATGGAGAAGAGCACAGGACAATGAGTGATTAAACTGGCGCTAAAGAGTCAATTAGTTCAATAGTAATTTATCAATCTGTTCTGTTTGTATCTATAGGTTTTGAACTCCTGTATCAACCAGAAGTTGTCCGGCTCTATTTATCCATTCTGACGGAGAGTCAAAACTTCAACACATTAGAGGCAGCCGCGGGGGCCCTCCAGAACCTGAGTGCCGGGAATTGGACTGTGAGTGAGATGTTTGGCTTTGTGCTGATAGTATGAGGTGATCTCTGCAGTTTGTATGCCTATTAAAAACAATTAATTTTCTAACACAAATCAGATGTTGATTTTATGTACTCCACCAAATGATTCCAGCACATTTATGTCATCACTATTCTGTGCCACCTAGCCCCCCCCCAACTCACCATATAGTGAATAAAACATTATGGTTGTATTCCATTTATTTAAAGACCACCAGCATATTCTTTAGCACTATCCAAAATTGGCAGCGACTTTAAAACATGTTGACATAGTGGTGTAACAGAGAAGAAGGCTCTTGCAAGTCAGTCTGCTAGGGGGTTGAGGGGGTATGAGACTGAAGGTGAGAACTGCTTGGGTGAGGAGCTAGAGGTGATGTAGCTAAACCGGTGGCTTTATATCTCGCTGGCAGGAGGAACAGATTTTATTGAGCATTTCGTTTAAATAAGTACCAGAGATTCTGACAGGACCGAGTAAAGAATCACAGATAGTAGAAGCTGCATGGATGGAATCCTGGGGGCACAAATTAAAATCATTAATAATGGTTGATGCAAGTGAAGGGGGGATTAGGAGAGTATTTGGAGATAAGTGTAGAGATGGGGGAGGACACAGTTGTTAAGGGCTTTCTAGGTAAGATTGCAGTGTGTCTGACAAACACCGTTTCATATTCTAAACCAATATGGTTGGATGTTTTGCATTTAAATATATGTATTTTACCATATGGATGGTGTGAGAGAAGAGAATGGAAGTTTGTGAAATGTGTCCTCTTTGTTTAACCTTTAGTGGTCAACCTATATACGTGCGACAGTGCGTAAAGAGCGAGGTCTACCAGTGCTTGTGGAACTACTGCAGTCCGACTCAGACAAAGTGGTAAGAGCCGTGGCCATCGCTCTGAGGAACCTCTCCATGGATCGGCGCAACAAGGACCTCATAGGTATCTCACGCTTCATATGATGAACAATTACACCCAGTCCATTGGTCCTGCAAACCCGCACCCCCTCTTTGAGTGTACAATAGTCATCTTTTTTGCCTTTACATTTGTTTGTCATGTCAACAGTGTCAGCTTGGCAGTGAATTTAAAATGAAAGACCTTCGGCATGTGTTAACAAGAGTTAATAATGAAATCAAACTTCATATAAAATTGAGCTGCAGTCTTAAACATTAATATGACAAAGCTTATTAAGATACCTTTTCTCCAGCTTACAAAGCCTTCAAAAGGGAAACTGGGGTTGTGCTTTATTGTGTTCATTCATTGGATACTTATTGCAGCATAACATCACTAGGTAACAAGCTGAATACATTCAAGTAAACCAAGTGCTGCGCTTTAAAAACGGTTGCCAGGCAACAGTATGCAATCCAATATTGAACAGGGTACTATATATATATATATACTTATATGCTACATCAGACTACCACAATATGTATGTTTATTGTGTGTTTTTTTGAGTGTCACTGGGATTCACATGTTCTTAAAGGTAATATTTAAGTTACTCTCCTCCAGGGAACTATGCTATGGGGCAGTTGGTGCGAAACTTGCCTGGAGGGCAGCAACGTCCAGCTAAAAACCTGGAAGAAGACACAGTGGTTGCCGTGCTGAATACAATTCACGAAATCATCACGGACAGCTTAGAGAATGCCCGCTCCCTGATACAGACACAGGGAATCGAAAAACTCATCACAATAAACAAATCCAGGTAACCAGGCACATATCACGGCAGCTATTAAACCGAATTAGCTGGGATTGCTGAGACAAGCTAATAGTACAGCTAATGTTGACCTGGGCTGTTGTGAGCTTGTACCATCACACAAGTGCCTCACCACTGCATTACATTTATATGACATGATATCGGAATTATACTTTAAAAACCCTAATTAATGTTTCCAGTGATTGTGGGTCTGCCATGTGATTTATGAGAGGTATGCTGATATCAGGAGTAAATCTTTCTCCATTCCTACTGATATCAAAGAGACAAGGAAGCCTAATAGTTTTATTAGATGTGATGATGCACTTCTGAACGTGAGTGGTCATGAAAAGGTAATATGCATCTCTTCTGCTTCTCCAGCCAGTCTCCCCGAGAGGTGAAAGCTGCATCTCATGTTCTGCAGATGATATGGAGCTACAAAGAGCTGCGGAGCTCACTCCAGAAAGAAGGATGGAATAAAGCTAATTTCCAGGTAATGTGGGCATAGACCAAGCTGGTGTATTTCTGTAAATGGTTGAGCAAGAAAAAATAATTAAGTAGCCATTAAAGTCATTTGTACTTTTTATGTGTTTTTCTGTTAAATTTGACATTTGTCAGTGAATATAGAACTCTTTTAGCTATATGTAATTGTTGTACATTATTATCCAACTGTAGCTGTCGTTTATAGTGATTTAATACTGATATTCATTCGTGAAAATGGCTGTCACCGCTTTGCAGGATCACAAGGACTATGGGAAGGGAATGATGAACCAATTTCATAAAGGGAAATCTTACTGAAACAAACTGTTAGGTCACGTTAATTTCATGCACAGTTAATTGCAAACCACTGTCCCTACTGATCTGTTACCTTCCCACGTTATAAATTGGTTGTCTGGTTTGGGGATTATTCCACCAAAATGCTGTTCAACGATGGGGATTTTATTATATTTTTCTTCTCAATCACACACCTTTTGTATATATAGTGTAGCAGGTGGCTGAATATTCTTAATATCTTGTTTCAAATATTAGTCAGCTGTGTCTACATTGCCAAAAGGATCCAAAGGCAATGGGAAGTCAGGCTTTGATGACAGCACACTTCCACTGGTGGATAAAAGCCAAGGTAAGGTGCTTGACCTAGTGTCAGCTTCTTAGTACATCAGCAGTAAATATAAAACATGCTATATTTAATTCTATATATAAAAACATGTTTATTGTTTTCTCTTGCTTTAACATTCATGAGGAAACCAAGCGTGGTTGAACATGTAATTTTGCAATGAAAGATCAGTTTATTTTGTTCTTTACATACATTATCAGCCCATATGTGCCTTGAGCGATACCAACCGTTCCCCACTGACGAGGTCAGTGAAGGCCAAAACATACATTTGGGGTTGTTGGCTTTCTCGTGCAGGAGAAATTTGCCTCACATTTCAGGACTGGACTGGACTGTATTCTTTTTAATGGCACAGATGAGCTAAAAGTTGAGATACTCCCAAGTGGGGACAGGGTATGAAGTAGCTGTCTGTTCTTGGTTGAATGTCTGAAATTTGTTTTGCATAATATACATTGTATGCCAACTAACGTCACAGTAGAGTTCTGCTGATCATATCAGTTACAGTTTGGACATGGATGTGACAAACCACATGGAAATTTTTAGAATACTATGTAGACACTTGCTCTCCGGAGTCATTCCAGAACAAGAATTGAGCAAACACATACCTAGTTGTGGTGATATCAGATAATGTGTGTTATACATTTCATTTTGACTCAAATAGATAATAAAGCTAAGGCATTGTATTATCAAGGTGTTATTATTATGGTTCACATTAATCAAATGATATTATAGTACCAATTATTATTTTGAAGTATTTTGTGTGTGTGTGTATGTATGTATATATATATGTATATGTATATATATATATATATATATATATATATATATATATATATATATATACACACACATAAACTCCTGACCTGCCCTAAGGTTAAAGAGGCTCGTCCAGAACGTTCCTGGTCAAACCTGGCAAGTTCCCAGGTATGCAGACAAAACTGGACAACTCTGAGTAAAGTTGCAAAACAGAACTTAGTTAATATTTATTCACTTCATGTCTGTGTATTCAACAGTTATTACAAAGGAAATGTTTGGGGTTTTATATGTGAGCCCCAAGCCATTTGATACAATCATGGTCAACACTATTATCTCACACTTTTATACCTCGTAGTCTCTCATTTCGAGGAGGAACAATTTGCATGTGAAGTAGCGACTGAAATGTCTCTCTTTTGTTTAGTAAACAAGAAATCTGCAAGCCGTGACATGATACCCATGGGGGAGCTTGGCCCTGGTAAGCAAAAGGCTAGATTAATTATAAAAATTGAGCCACACTTTTTTTTGTAAAGGCTCTGGTGGAATTCCTACCTCCTCATCTTCAGGATAAGTCGCTGTTAAGCAAATCCCCTGCCATCTCTTTCGAAATAAAGGTCAGAAACCAAACAAATATTTGCACAATTAATCCAAGTCAGCGTGATAATAGCGCAAGCTGTTTTTGTGAATCTAATTAATGCCTCAATTTATATTTTGCTAATTGAAGTTCCTAACCATTCAAGTGCTTTTCAGGGACAACACTTGGCTAAGCAGCGAGTTCCTTATATATGTGGCCCTCAAGTCCAAATATTTCTTCCTCCTTGGATTTTACCTCATTTTTGTATTAATTGTATATGAAATACCATATTGGCCTGCGCTAGCATGTGCTTCAGCAGAGCCCTTACGAAAAATGACTGCAGTTTTTTCTGAAGTAATACTGCAGTTTTTTGGACATGAAAAAACTGCAATACTGCAACTACTTTTTTTTTTATATTGCAAACCTACAGTTGTACTTCAATGTACTGCAGCTTTATTGCATTTGTACTTCCTTACAAAAATAACTGCAGTAAAAGTGCAGTACAGTGAAGTGCAAATGCAGTAAATGTGCAGTAAAAGTGCAGTATTGCAGTTTTTTCATGTCCAAAAAACTGCAGTATTACTTCAGAAAAAACTGCAGTAATGTTTCGTAAGGGAGTGACCAGAGTTGCTTTTACATCAGAAGTCTGAATTATGCAAATAATGATCAGAAACATTATATTTAATGGTGGATACAGAACATTTACCTTTCACTGTATTAATATAGGAAGAACAATAATTTGCCTTAGCATACAAAGAATAAAACTAATCACAGATGTGGAGGTCCACGGCCATTATTTATTAGAAAGTACAGAATTTGGTTTTGTAGTAAAATATTAATTTCTAGATATTGATCTTCATATTTGCCTGAATTATCTACATCAGTGTAGTATATGTTAGTCTGGATGGCTTCTTTAACTGGGAAGATGTATGATGATCTGTGCAGGGTAGCATGGAGTACTGTATTGTGTATTTATGGCCTTTTATGTCCCCAGTTATTGGGAAACTCTGGGCAAGTGGCCCTTGTTGTCATATTGTTAGTACCACAAATTGTTGCTAAGGGCCCGTGCGTGAGGGAATGTAGAATATAATCGGTATGTTTCAATGCGTACCTGTAAGCTACTGTATCTGTCTTACCTGCTAAAATACAACTTTTTTCCTTGTAGCAGTGGAGTGTTTTCACAATATAATGAATCTGCCGAATTTGAACCTTTAATAAATGTTTGCATTGGTTATATTCAACAACTCCTTTTCCTTTGCTAATCAGATGGGTATTCAACCATTGATCACCGGGATAAGGAACGTAAATATAGATCCAATGAGAACATGGGAGATCTGTCAGAGAAGGAACCGTTGAAGGTAAACTTTTGTACATGTCTGGCTAATGCGGTAGGTTTGTATATGAGCGAAGGGCTCGAAGTGCAGGCAAACAGTCGAAGTATCAAATAAAGCAGATAGCACTGCTTGTTTTTGTTCCACACATTATGTTTGAAGATATGCTGCACAAAACATGATTTTGGAAGTTGGTATTTTGTAATAAGAGAAAGCAACCACATGTTATTTTTAGCTTAAATGGGATGTTGATCAACAAACCTTACCCACCCGCAAGCTGAAGCATAGGGTACCGTGTGTGGGTCCAGAGAGCGAGTCCTGTGTTTATTGCTACTGCGTGTAACCTCGAGATTCCACAAATCTCTCTGTCTCTGTTCCAGTGGAAGGCCTCTGCTGGGTTACAGATCCCTTCTGGTTGTGTTAGGGGAGAACATCTGGAAATATTTAGAGCTGGCTGTTTATGTTAAATTATTTAGCAATTTCTATTTTTCTGCCGTTTGTTGCTTTATGTGCTTGGGTGACGACACTCCTCTAACCCCCTCACCGTATGAACTAATTTCTCTCAGTGTGGTTCTGAGCCGATCTATCACCTCTCCTTGCATTAATCTCTATTTTGCTCTCTCTCCTTTCCTTTTCTGCTGCCGCTGCAGAATGACTCAAATAAGAAACACATTACCCGGAGTAACAGGCCTACTGTGAATCTGGTGGACGCACGAGACACTAAACCGCAGCCTGTTGACTCCTGGGTCTAATTTTGCATGCATGGTAGGTCCTTCTAATAATTCTGTGGGATTTTGGCAGTTTAACCCCTTGGCACTGGGTGGGTAGTTTAGTGGTGATGCCACAGTCACACCTAGGTGCATGAACGGTCTGCCTTTAGTCAATAAAAAGGAAACTTACTTAATATGGAATTGTTCTGTATACAACCCCCACTATCTCCTAAAGCACTGTAGAAAGTTGTATGCCTTCATTAGATACTACTAACTGCTTT
Organism: Spea bombifrons; assembly: GCF_027358695.1. Classification (NCBI taxonomy): domain Eukaryota; kingdom Metazoa; phylum Chordata; class Amphibia; order Anura; family Pelobatidae; genus Spea; species Spea bombifrons. Next base: position 119,941,343 of record NC_071087.1, on the reverse strand, counting down.
GTCTACCAGTGATATTCTGTTCTGCATGGGGCCATGGATATGACTAATTATTATTACATATAATAATAATATGTAATAATAATTACATATGATTAATGTTATGTACAAATCACTGCTGCTACAGAAGCACATTTATATCCAACATCAGTTTCAAGATATTCAAGATAAAAAAGTATTGTTTACTCACAATATCCTTCAAATAAGAAAAAAGATTATACCCACACAATCCAGATAGATTAAGGTGATGTCTACAGAAATATAATTAAAAGTAAGCTCCTTGTTGTGTGGGTGGGAGGGGGGTTCAGGGAAACCATTGTCCTGAAATCTCTGTTTAATATCCTTTCAAGTCTTACGCGTGTTGTAGTTGTGTCCTCTCTTTTTCATTGTCCAGCTTATTTTATGGTTTTTGTTATACCATGTACAGAATTTTCACCCGTCCTGCCAGCTGCTCTCTATCTTTAATGCCACTCTCCTCCTCTTTTCTTTTTCAGGGTTAAACGTGTAATAAATATTACTGGGAAGACATTTTTTTTTATTTTATCTTAAACCAAGAATTACATATTTGACAAAATATAAAGGGTGTCATTACCTACCACTGCCATGTTGTTTTACACGGAAGGACCATTGAACCTTTTGGGGAAAAAGGAACGAGGGTTAAAACTGCCATCTGCTGTGTCTGAGAACCAAACTACATGAATCATCGCCAAAAACCGCTGTTACTTAATTTTTCTTCAGAACTGATACTTTTTTAAAACATAATGTATAGTATATATTCATAAACAACATTCCCTTTGAAGTTCCCTGCACCTTTCTCCAGTTGAAAGAAACTTTTATTGATTGATTCCAGGAATGGTGCTAGTCTTGAGGCTGAGAGGTAACAAGAAGGGAAATGTTTTTATTGGACAGCTTTCCGGCAAGAAATACAAAGCCGCAAAACTTTAAAAACAGACATCGAGGAAAATATGAGCACTTTTTTTTTCTTGTTTGCTTTATAGAATTTTTTTTTCTTTATTTCATCTTGAATTGTGAAAATGGTAATGAAGTTTTATAGACTGAGATTAATTTACTTCTTTCGCTGCCAAAAGTAGAGAAAACTTTTGTTGGGTTTGTGGTTTTTAGGAACATGAAGAGTAGTGAAAGTTGACTTGTGGAAAGGAAAAGTTGGAAAACAAATTGTTACCAAATTTTTGTAGGGGAAACAGCTACATCGTGCTGGTCTCTTCGTAGCAGAAAGGGTTGGAATGTGATTCATGAGGCCTCTGACGCTCAGCAGTAGGACTCCCCAGACCCACGTCATCTGACTATGAAACATGTTGAGAAGAACTAAAATATTTCTGGTTTTGTTCTCAAATTTAATCGAACTTCTGTCTGAATTTAATAGAACTTCTGTCTGAGTGTGCATGCCATATTGAATGCTATTTGAGATCATAAATGTACAGATTTCATATTGTGAAACCCCAAGGTGTGTGTGTGTGTGTAAGTACATATGTATGAAACGCACACGCACAAGACCTTTATGAGATTGAGACCTAGAACTGGAATATCAGGTCTACAACATCAGAGAGATACAGTGGGTTTTTAACTGGTTGCAACATGTGTACAGACACTTCTGCTGTATGATAATTTTGCCTTTTAACATCTGCTTACATTGTAAACATTTCCAAGGAATAACCACAATCTGATGCTTCAACTTTGCTTGTTAGGAATTTCTCTGATCATCACATACTGTTAGTCGCGTAGACAAGACCTTACGCCATAAAACCATTGCATTCAATCTAACCTTTTGATTAAAATAACAAATCACAGTTACTGTTTAATGTACTTTCAGTAGGTGCTCTAAAAACTCTTATTATAAAGGGGTTGGTTTGAGTTTTGTCCTTGGAATTTGTGATGGGCAGGGTTTTATATAAATTCTATTGTTTTCTGTTATAACATGCTAAACTTTGTGTGCTAAGATCTGTTCTTGGATGTACAAACCTTATTCACGTAAAAGGATCACTTATGAACCATCTACTGCTGATTGAGATTGGAGTCTGTTTTTTGGTGCCCATTAATGTCCTCTTTATGGTAAGGATACAACAGATATCAAATCCTTCTTTCTGACATCTTACAGTGTAAAAGGAACAAACTATTGTGTTCTCAACACCGAAGTGTGTGAATGACCTATAAAGGGGCATATTAAAGGTAGGTGTGCATATATCAAAGCCAATCTCCACTGTATTAAAGACACAGACAATAGAGTTTAAACCTTACAATGCACAAGAATGTTTGATATAAGTATCAAGTGCTAACTATCGTGCCTGCTATTTTAAATTACTGGTGGGCTTCTGGTGATAATATCCAATATATCCTGCTTGTGGAGTATTAAATATACTTTTTGGTGCCCTTGCACTGAAATTGTTTTGGTAATGGGTTTAAGGCTGTGGAATATGAAAATGTGGTCCCGCTGAAGTTGATATATTGAGAGCATGGTGATAAAACATTATTGTGTGTTTTTCAAGCATTGCCACTTCTGAAAACTAGTTTTGGAACTTTGTTTTAGTGGCTTTCCAAGAAGTACTGTGAAGTGAGTAGTAAGAAAAAAAAGAAAAAACTGTCTGTCCTGCAACCAAAAGCTGCCTATGACCAATCCAACAAAAGGTTAAACATTAACATTGTCTACCGTGACCTGTTATTTCACAAAACCATTCACTAGGGTCATTATTTCTGTGTCTGATAAAATAATCTTATCCTTTATACACAGAACCTCTATTGTATTGGTAAAGTCAAACCTACTACTGTGAAAACAGTATTCAGAATTCAGGGGACGAGCCATTTCCTGATCGATAAATGGAATGCCTTTTATTCTCATTATGGCTAGACCAGCTCTGAACGTAAAACCAAATCTAAGACATTGCTGTTTTTGCTGACAATGGAAAACAAGTTATTTTTTATGGGCTGGTTTGAGGATGAAATCCTGTCCTCCCACCACCAAGCCAGGCCCACTAAAACCTCACCCACATCCATTATGTTATATGATTATTAATAAAAATCACTCTTGCATGCTTTCCCACACTTTCTATCACCCTCTCACTCAGTGTATTCTTTCTTTGTGCGCTTATCTGTAAACCTGGCCTCCCAGTGCAGTTCCGCAAAAGGGTGGAAGTGCACCAAGAGACCAGAATAATGCAGCTTAATGCAGGCTTCGCTTCCTCCACGAATCAATCCCAAAAGATTGCCGCCTGGACCAACCTGGACCCATGTAAGGGCCGGCTGTGGCTGGTCGTTGCACTTAGAGAACAATGCTGGATACAAAGGGTGCCAACATGCAACATATATAAGGGAGCCAATTAATTTGATTTCTATCACTTATAATGCTGGCAGGCAATACTTGCTCCTCACCTACCCACCCACTTCGCTCCCCACACAATAAAGGCTGTCTGCGCTGTCTATCCCTGTACCATGTGAGGCTAGCCCCAACCCCATATAATGCCCCTGGCAAATGAGTAGATGATGCTGGGAAGTTCCACAATATTGCGAGTGGCTGCCGCTAGTGGTTTTAATGGGAGCTCCATTGAGCATGTGCAAGAAGCATATCAGGGTATGCTCACTGCTTTCAGTAGAGGCAGCTGGGGTAGGAGTTACATGAGACAGAAGTCTCATTTTCTTACTCCAATGACTAAAGAATACCTGCACCAATTTGTATGCAGTAAAAAGCAGTGGAGTCCGTGCACAATTGTCCTTTAACAACTAGTTGAATGCTCCAAATTGTAGAAACCCAAAATGACCTTACAGGTCTGTAGGGACACTGGTGTCTTGCCAACAGTTTGCTGCTCGCCCGTTGAATCTCCAAAGAGATAGACCTTGCATTGTAGCAATCAAATTTCTTTCACTTATTTCTGGAATATATATATATTTTAGGTTTTGTTTACCTGGAGTTTATATAAGTATTCCTATAAGTATAATGCAAGGTTTTGGGAAGCCACGGGTCAAGTCTAAGACCTATCTATTAAATCTGTATAAATATGCTATCCTGCTTCCTATCATTCCATTATTTTTCTTTCATTTCATTTAAAAAAAAAATCCCATCCTGGAAATCTTTAGCATTGGAAAAAAACATATTTGGGCAGAATTCTTTCAGTGTCAAATTTACAAAAAAAGATTGAGGACTATCTTCAGTACTTTAAAGAGAGATGATTTTGCTGATCCAGTGATATCACAGAAAGGGCAGCACATTTGCCACCGCTTAGAACCTACATGCCATCTTCCTTGCACCTTGCATCTTTTGTGCTGAGCACTAGGACATGATTTCCCAAGATTGTGAGCCTGTAACAAGGGCATTGGTACAGTGCCCAAATATTGTGACTGTCTTAAAAAAGAAAAAAAAAACCAAGACTGTTGGTAAGTATATCTCAGAAGGAGACACAACACCTGGCACAAACTACTGTGGAAGCTATGCCGGCTAGGTAAATAGTGAGACCTCAGTTATTTCCCATTACTCACTGAGTAACCTGCTGTATATGTTCCTGGGTCTATTCACAATTGTCTTAACTAAGACAAGTGATCTATACTCCTGAGTTGAGCCATATTAGAATCATGGCAATTTGGAGATAAACCACAAATGGTGAATCTACATAGCATTCTGACTTGTGGCATCTCCAAGTTGTGGCCTTTGCAACCCACCTTTCAGAAAATGCCACCCTGAGTTTAGCATAAAGTGCTTTGACTCCTGTGGAGCATGTAGATGTAGTTAGTGAAGCCGACAATCAAAAATGACTCCTCCACCTGCACAAACACTGTACACGCGTGTGACATACATATCCGTATGTCTGACAATGCTTGGCTGCCATGCATTGTGGCATCTTGCATTTTTGCTAGATCTGCTACAGGGGTTTGTACTAGCTGAGTAGGGCAATAGGTTACCAAATCTATTTGTAGTAAAACATCATACTGCCCAGCAGTTAAAATATGAAATCATTTATATGTAACCAAACAAAAAAACTATAGTAGACATTTTACAGATACTTACAAAAACGCATGAAGTATAAATACACAATAAAACTCTTTCACAGACCTCCCCTTAACCCATTGAATACAAGAAAATGTGGTACTCAGACTTATCATGTTCTTGGTACTACTTTACAAGCATCTTACATTTTCACGGGTTTATTTTTAAGACATTTTGCTGCATTTATTGAAATGTTGGTATATATTGAAAATTGACGTTTTTATACATATTCCATTTTTATACTCTACATTTTGTACATGTTGTTTATCTTTGCTGTGTATCTTCCCTTTGTGGTGCAGAATAATTTTTAGCAGAGGGTGTACATCAATCCAATTCTGACATTTATGACCAACGCCGGGAGTCCAATCTGTAACAGCACGATAGGCAAGCTTGAGATTTTACAGTAGATGACACATAAATATTCCTCTGCTCTGTCATTATTTCCAGAGGTACACCCAACTGCATTATCAGTGGAATAGAAGTAAGTAGGGTTTTAATTTTGTTACATCTAATGGGCTCTTACCCCAAAAAACAAAGTTTAGGTAGTGCCTAAGCCATTTGGCACTTGGTCATTTTAATAGATTACCCTGCGCCGATGGCTTTACCATTCCTGTACCCTATAAATCTGCGTGTGCAGAAAAAGAACAAGTCTACTCTCACTCATCACACAACTGTAAATATTTTATTTTTCCATTTATAGAGTTCAAATGTATAATGAAGTATAACCCATTCTTTGTCAAACAGGTCATTAAACTATTTTTTCCCATATTTCTGTGGTTCTTGGTTGCAGCTTAGCTTCTGGTATTCACAGTGTTCTAGGACAACAGCAACTTTTTAAATGAACTATAAAAGCAGTAACTAGTTGTAAGTCTATTTGTTACTATCATGTGCCTTAAGAATTTTCATGATAGATCAAAGCAAAATAGAAAAAAAATCAAACGGAAATATTGGTTTCCTTCCCTTTACATTCTGCTACATCCTGTACTTAGATTAGGTCAATGGGATATTTGCATTGTATGTAGACTGTAATATAGCAATTCTTTAAAAAAGGAAAAATAAAGCGATGGATGTTGATGTGAACATTAGGAGAAAATATTGAGTGTTTTGTTTTATCCCTAAGTGATATGTTAACATTGTATTATATGCTAATGTTTTACTAATCTCAATAGGTTGAATGGCTGTTAAGTACCAGGTGTGAAAATGACAAATTTGACATGTTTTCAATAAACCATGCCTGGAACAAACACTATGCATTCACCTTGGTCTTACCGCTTTTGCATTATATCCTTTAGAACAGTAAAGGTAAAAAAAAAAAAAGGTTGCAGAACATTTGCATTAACAATGGCTTGAGTATTTGTCAAGTTATTTAGGTATGAAGTAGACAACCAGGATAATAGGTGAATCCAAAGTTCACCTGAAACAAAAGGCACCTTGGATGGTAGTTGAATTCCAAGCCATCACAATCGTGCCAGACATCGGTCTTGATATGCATTAAGGGTCTGACGTTTATTTAGAAGAAGAAATGGGTAAAGAAGGTGGGACAAATGGCCCTTTTCTGTTGTAAAGTGGTATGTTTCTTTAGTTCATCCCACCCAGACTGGTTACTGTTTCTTAGCTCCTTGAGTCCTCCTGCTTGGGTTCACACCAGTAATGTAACACACAGAGCACAACCCCCCACCCCCCAAAAAAACAACAACATTGCCAATTGCTCAAACACATGTATACATTATATCCCTATCCTCATATCATAACTTCAAATTGATCTTAGGATGCAATCAAAATAACTATACTATACACTATCACTATATTGCTGTTTGTGCTTTTGTTATAGTCACATTTGTGTTTCAGGTATTGAGAAGAAAGCGCAAATATGATTGAATAAGAAACCATGCCTATTAAAGTGGTATTGAAGAATGGGGTATATTACTAAATAAAAGTCTATGTAACTGATTTTGCAGTTCCACATAAATTAGCATAGTGGTTTTCTTTGTATGCTACACATGTGTATTGTTTAACAACTTGTGTCTATTTTAGCTTTCTACAACTTGTAGGTGGTCTGTGTCTTGTGAAATCTAGATGGAGTTTTTTTAGGATCTGAAATATAATTATAAAACTTTATCCATTTAAGGAGCACAGATACTCTGTGAAACATATTAAATTGCTTAGTATAGGCTACTTTCTGTAAATTACATGTTTTGCTTCTGTAACCAAACTAGAGCAATACTAGAATCCACAGTTGCTATTTGGCAATTAAGGGGTTGAATTGTAAACTATGCATTTTCACAGTTAACGGTTTTGCCAGGGAATCCCTTTAATGCACTGGTAACTATGCAGCTACTCATATATTAGTACAGCCTTTCAGCAGGTGCCTTTTTTTTGATGCAAAGAGTTAACACATATACAACAAGCAGCAGGGATAATACAATGTGCTACCAGTTTATGGCAAGTAATTCATGCGGTTTACAGATGTTGTGAAGTCTGTTCGCACCTTGTCTGTGACAGTGGGGATTAATGAATGCTGCAATACTCTCATATAGGAGGTTAATTACACACAGTGTGTTAGTCAAAGAGTATTTGCAGGTCCTTGCTGTTAATGGATATGTTGCAGGATGCGTCCTAAAACACTCAAAGACCCATAGAATGCAATTGGGGAAATCGGGGAAATTTTCGCACCCATACACAAGAGATCAGGCTGTATAATGACAGCCATCTGGCTCTGAGTAATCATGTATAACCAGTCCCGATGAACAGCTCTTTGAAAATTCAGACTCCTGTTCAGGCATTCTTTTCCAGCATTAAGAGATTGTGTAGAAATCTCTGATGGCTCCCCCACTGGCTGTTTGCATCCAGAGAAGAGACTGTTTCTCCATTTTTATCAACACGAGGGAAAAAAAACCTACACTATATGACCAAACATATGTGGACACCTGACCTTCACATATGCACTGATGTTGGACTACCACCAGTAAACTAAAACATCCTTAATTTATATCTAAACCTGTGATTGCTACAGTGGACAGGCAATGTTTACATGCTGCTTGCTTCAACCATGTCTTTATGGACACCTCACCTTTTTCTGAGGCCGCAGTCGTTGAAGGGACTACTCGAGGACACTTCTGACAGCAGAAACGGTGCTCCAAGACTCCATTTCCTCTATGTTCTGCCACATCTAAGATGATTGCCCAATACAGTCAGCACCTTACTGTGCATGTGTGTGCCACTTCCAAGATGGCTGCCTGGCTTGATCAACTTTTTCAACAAATTAATGGAATATACTCCATTTTCTTTCTTCGCCCCTCCAGTTAATTGTAGGACAAGGTTTCTTCAGCTATTTAAAGACTCAGTAGCTGTTCATTCTTTGCCTTTTAAAGAGTTGCTTCGCTGTTCTCTGGGCTTATAGTAATTATTCTGGTGTATCTACGTGTATGGATCCCTGACCTAACCTTCACTATTCTGCTTGCTCCTGACCTTGACCTCGGCTTTAATTTTGACCATGCTTCTGTATATTTGAGGCTGGCTAGTCTACCCACGCTGTTGTGTCATATTCTACTTGGCGCTGCTATCTGGTCCTGCAGTTATACCTGAGTTCTACACTGTGGATTAGCTTCCCAGTTACTACCAACCCTACAAACGGTTTGTGAACAAGGGCATGGTCATCCTGGAGCCAAAAAGGACCTTTCCCAAAATGATGCCACAAAGTTCCAAGCATACAATTTTCTAAAATGACGTTATTCCCTCCTCCACTAAACCTTGGTACTATTCATTTATGTAGGTATAGTTCTCCTGGAACCTGCCAAACCTAGATTCACCAATCAAACTTCCAGAGAATGTGTTTCCACTGTTCCAGAGTGCAGTAGCAGTGTGCTTTACACAACTCCAGCCAACTCTTGGCATTGTGCATAGTGATCTTCAGTTTGTGTGCAGCTGCTCGGCCATCGAAACCCATTTGATGAAGCTCCCGACGCACAGTGCTTTTACTTCCAGAAGCTGTTTAGAACTCTAGTGAGTGATTCTTACATTCTACACGTTTTAGCTCTTGGTGGCCCCACTCTGTAAATATACGTGGTTTACTGCTTTGTGGCTGAGCTGTTCTAACAGGCCAGAAATTTCATGGACTGACTTGTGGTAAATGTGGCAATCTATGACAGTGCCTAAGTTTGAGCTCTTCAGTACAGCCCATTCAGTACAGTCCTTGTAGGTAACAGAAAATATCCATAGGGTGGTTAATTTACTTTAATCTTATCAAAACATAACCTTATGTAGATTGAGCAGTAAGCACTGCTAGCCAACCGGCTTCCAGCCCAAACCAAAAGCTCTTTGGTTTTGCAGTAACCCAAAACATATATAGCAAATTACAATATTTTTTTATTTTCTTTGCAGCACTATAAGAAAAAAAATATTTTTTTAATCGCTGAGACTGTAATAGTAACGAAAATACAATATTTATAACAAAGAGTAAATGACTAAAATGCTAATTAACAGACTACTTGAATTTTTGTTTTCCAGCATGGTAAAATTTGTAGTAAAAAGCTGTACTAGTGCGTGTTTTTGACATTGATTTTCTTATTACATACACATGTAAAACATGTTTTTTTGTTGCTAAACATTAAAAACCTGTTTAATGTTCTAAACATTTACACTATCCTCTGAACACAGCCTTCTCCATTGCATCAGGCTTGTCTGTGTATTCTAGATGGGCAGGATAATTGGTGCAATCATAGCGATCACTCGTCCTGATGTACTCAACAAAATCCTTGGAGCTAGGAAACGAAGTATTGTCTGCCAAAAGCACAGAACCTTTTCTCAACAATCCACAGTCCTGTGGAGAACAGAGAGAGAAGGACATAAGTTAGACCTTCCTATATGAACATGTACATCTCCAGCACGCAATACATAGCAGGATGCATGAAAACAAGTTTAGTCTGCATATTTTCCTTTAAAATAGAAGTATGAAACACAGGACACAATACTAATAAAATCTGTATTCCTTGTAAGTATGGTTTTTTCTGGCATGGGGGTTGCAGTTGCAACCTGGCTTCAGAAGCGGGTAGATGTGTTACAATAGTAGGCCCTCCACACATTACTTCCATTATTGTTAACCCCATGGCTATATCCAAGCTGCATTATATGGAGTTGATTAATTATTTCACAAGTTGGGAAGAGACAGTATTTCTGCATAGTACCTGTATTCAGTAAATGCAAAACTAGAACTTACATTACATTACGGTCAAGCTGTCTCTTCTGAAAGTTTTTTCACTACAGCATATTTGCCTTTCAACCACCCCATACCATACGTCTTGATAATACATCTTCCGGTCAATTGTAAGCAGCACGTACACCTACAAGCAGCTTGCCATCTTTAATTAACATGATTGGGTGGTTGTGCCTCAGTCATAATATAAATCTGACTCTGCCAAAAATATTACATTTTGGGACATCATAAAGACATGGTTGCATGATGTTGGTGTGGAAGAACTTAACTGGCCCACACTTAGCCCTGACCTTAACCCCATCAAACACCTTTGGGATGAACTGGAACAGAGATTGCGAGCCAGGCCTTGTTGTCCAACATCAGTGCCTAACCTCACAAATGCTCTACTGGATGAATGGGCAAAAATTCCCACAGAAACACTCCAAAATCTTGTGTAAAGCCTTCCCAGAAGAGTGTAAGCTGTCATAGCTGCAAAGGGGAGACCAACTTCATATTAATGTCTATGTATTTAGAATGCAATGTCATAAAAATCCCTGTTGTTGTAATGGTCAGGTGTCCCAATACTTTTGTCCATATAGTGTATCACACTACTTAATTGGGAGGTGAAAGGGACTGCCACCTTTTATGGAAAAAAAATATTGACCGTGCTATTGCTTCTGTTATTATTAAAGGCTTCAAGATAATTTTAATGCTGGCACAGCAGTAAAACACAAGCTAGGTGGCAATCCTGTGGAGATGAATGACGCTGCAGGTAGGGTAAATCAATATAATGGGGTTAGACAGAATAAGATCATTATATATACATTTTAACATTAGCAGCATGCTATAATGGTTACCATAGAAACAGTCTGGGAATTTTCCCAAGAGTTTTTCGTTCATCATACCTGTATATAAATTGTACATTAGACAATGTTTAATAGGCTCCTACCAAAGGAACACCTCAATACATTTGTAGCTTTCGGCATTATTAGTGGAAAATTGTCAAGTTTTAGAAACCGCTACCATGGCTGAAATGGAAAATATGCTCCTTTTATGAATACATTAATCTTACACTCCAGCACTTTAATGCTCACAATAATTCTCATGCAAATCAGGGCTTCATCAGAATCTCTTCCCCTTCTATGCATTTGCCTTAAGGGTGAGTTATTTTTGAAAAGCTCGATAACAGAAAACACAAGGACAGCTGTATCCTTTGGTTTCCATTATTATGAAAGAAACTTATTACAGAAAATTATTATGTAGAATTTAATTTTGAATTAAAATATACTCATTGCATATCTTTTTTGGCACTTACATTAGGATTTTTTGTGTTTGAGACAAAATGTGGTAGTATAATCAGAAAAGTTAAGTCTTACTTACCTCCAGTAACTTTGTGTCAGGTTTATATCTTTGCCCAAAATGATCGATAAACACGAAGTCAAAGTGCTGTAAACCATGCTCAGTCTTCAGTTTCGGAAGGATGTCCTCTGTTGAACCCTCTAGTATCTGTACCTGCAGATGCACAAAATATTATCATCTTGTGGATCATCATCATCTTTTTACAGCTCCAAACAATGGGAAATACTAGATGTACGCTGACCAGGGAGGGTGGTACACCGTGAAAACAAATACATAATTGTATTAGCTATATTCTTATCCCACAAGCTCAACACAAATTGAGTTTCATTGTGTAGCAACACTACCACTAACACAAAATGTACTATCGTTGCTGTAAATCCTTGTGCTCCTGATGCATGTTAGGCCCCTTTCTTCAAAGTGGCCCTACACAATTAATATGTACCAAGATACTTCTATTGCTAGGATGTACCTTGTCCTGCACTCCAGCAAACTCAATCATCTGCTTGGCAATAGCGACATGGGCCGGGTTCATCTCCACAGTGAGAAGCCGAGCCCCAGGCTTCAGCAGCCGGGCTATGCGGATAGCAGAGTACCCACAGTATGTTCCCAGTTCAAGCAACGTGGACGGCTCGGTCTCCTTCACCACTTGATCCAAGATCAGGCCTGAAACGTCAACCAGTTAATAGAAAGAAGTTGAAAATGAATCTATTATGATTATGTATTTATACTTGATTCATAAAATGCAACTGTACCTAATTTCATACAGGCTTCCCTTTAATACAATCGATTTGCACTAGGAAGAGCCCACTGCATAATGCATGTCTCACTACAAAAAATACCCAAAACATATATAACCTGCATGAGAATTAGTTCTGATTTATTTTTATACATGAATGTATTTCTTTATTCTTGAGGACAGCTCAATGCCGTGTCTATCTGCACTGACTTCAGCTTCAAGCAACGAATTGTGAGGGATCATTGGGAACCACTAGGGAGGAGGAGATGGTCAGATTGGCAATGTTTATAACTCCTGGAATGGATGGGGTTTCTACACGTTTGCGTAGGTTACTTGCATAAACTAGGGCTGCAACTAACGATTATTTTAATAATCGATTAGTTGGCCGATTATTTTTTCGATTAATCGATTAATCGGATAAAAAAAAACAATATGCAAATTTTTCGTTTATTTAAAATAATTTAATGAACTGGATGTTAAAAAACAACTTAAAATTTACATTAACATTCTTATTTTGTTATGATGTAATAAAAAACAATATTTTCAAAGTACAAGAACCCAAACACAATATTTATGAAACAAAATAACCCCAAACATTCTGAAAAGAGGTGGACTAATACTGTTCAAGAAACTTTGCCCCAGCCCTGGCACTTTCCACCCAGCACTTTGCACTTTCCACCCAGCACTTTGCCCCCAGCACTTTGCACCCAGCCCTGGCACTTTGCACCCAGCACTTTGCACCCAGCACTTTGCCCCAGCCCTGGCACTTTGCATCCAGCACTTTGCACCCAGCACTCAGCACTTTGCACCAGCACTTTGCACCCAGCCCTGGCACTTTGCACCCAGCACTTTGTACTCAGCACTTTGCACCCAGCACTTTGCCCCAGCCCTGGCACTTTGCAGCCAGCCCTGGCACTTTGCACCCAGCACTGGCACTTTGCACCCAGCACTGTCACTTTGCACTGTGCCCCTGCACCCAGTCTCCAACTCTGCCCTGCACCCAGCCCTGCCCCCACATTCTGCCCTGCCCCCACACTCTGCCCTGCACCCACTCTGCCCTGCACCCACACTCACACCCTGCCCTGCATCCCCACCCCCACTCTGCCCTGCACCCAGTCTCCCACTCTGCCCTGCACCCACACTCACACCCTGCCCTGCATCCCCACCCCCACTCTGCCCTGCACCCAGTCTCCCACTCTGCCCTGCACCCACACTCACACCCTGCATCCCCACCCCCACTCTGCCCTGCACCCAGTCTCCTGCCCTGCACCCCCCACTCACACCCTGCTCTGCTCCTTTTGGTGAGCCATAACTGCAGGTTAGACTATATATGGACAGTGAGAACAAAAACAGATATTTACAAAGACCTGAATTGACAGTATATAAAGATATTTAAAATAATTTCCATCAAATCATCCACAAACTAAAGAACCTACTAGGCACCATGTGGTGAGATAACTCATCTGGACCACTGGAGTCCTATTCAATTCCAAACTAAGCATTTTACAGGACAACATGATTATCCTCAGATTTGACTAGGGTGATTGCATCAGGGAATTTTTTTTCTTGACGCATACATTTCACATGTTGCTGACCAGTGCACATAAAGTGCAAACCAGCATTATAACTGAGTAACTGATACCATTTGGGTGGTTTGTTCATCCCACATAGTACAGGGCAGCACTTTACATGTTGCCAGTTGGATACCTTCACCAGCTCCATGGAGAGCCAGTTTTTTAAGGAAAAAGGCTGTATTTTGCCAGTCTGGTCTCACTTCTGACAGTTGAAGCTGGCATAGCTGGCAGATACAGTGTAACAGTTCTCACAAGGCATACTATTTCATTTAAATAAAACGCAGGAACCAGGCAGCCTCTCCTCTGGCACCAGACTAGCAGGTACATTGTAACCAAGTTTTACACAACTATCTAAACACCAATCTCTTCCTTTTTTTTAGTCTGAATTTGGCAGCCCTAACCCCAAACCAGTATGACAAGGAGTATGTGGGGTTTATTTACTAAAAGGAGAGTTCACAGGAAATTTGGGGGTTTTAATTCTCTCTACTTACTATTCATTACGAAGGGCCAACACCAGTAAGTTTCCACAGAGTAAAGTGCTGAGCTGGCCCTGTATAATTCATAATTCAGTGGGCAAGAAAATCTCACTGATTTAATATACATTTTATTTAGGGCCAGACAAGCTCTTCATGCAAGAGAAGCTCACCAGCATTGGTCATTTATAATGTGTAGTGAAGTCAAAGAGGTAAATTCTCCTGTAAACTCTACTCAAGGGTCACAAACAGGTCATCTTTATGGAAATCAGGGTGAGCACTGGCATTAAAAAATCATTAAACTACTTGGTTTTAGGCAAGGACACACGGAATGCCTGATTTATTTGCAGCCTTCAAGGACTGGAGTTATGTGGATCTGGTCTAGCAGATTGGGTTTATAGGCTACAATAACACATACATGACATGTAAAATTGATCCTTTGCAACTTGTGATTCCTTGAAATGTATCAGGGAGGGGTCTGTCCACCAATGACCCTCTTAGACATTAGAGATTGCATTGACTTAACTAGTAAAGGTCCCTGGATGTCCATATTAAATACTGTCCATTCAACTTTGGGGTTGGTAGCCTTTGTTTTCTGTACTGGATGTATGACCCAAACATGTCCTTAGCTTAGCATGATTATGGATGTCTATGCACATCATCGCATTAACTAACAAGTCCGAGTTCTTAAATGCTGAAAAAAGGCATACTTGACTATATAACCATAAAAACAATTCCAAGACATTATGCAAAATAATATTATGGAAATGTGGGAGACATACCTGTCCTGAGTCTGTTACTGAAGTTTCAGGAACTATGCCTGGTTTCAGATCACATGTCTCCTCTTTTGTCCCTCCTACCATGAGGAGTGACTAAGCATAAAATGTGCTTGTTTTATTCATTCACATTAAATGTCACTGGGAATGAAGGTTTCATTAAAGATGCGCAATCTCCTATGTAACCTGCAGAGGGGGCACCTGCCTTTGAGTGGAAAGTTCTGTATAATCCATTGTTTGTTACTGTAGCTCATTCAGCTGTTATTTAACGGGACGTAAATGTCTTGTTGAAGAAAAAAGCATTAGTATTTTACATTGTGCACACTTCACGCTATTACTAAACAAAGGTTTGCTGTTGGATATAAGGATTTGAATCATCATGGCTCTCTCCAAACAAAAGGTTTTTACTGTAAATTATATAAATGCTATTTAAAATAGCTATCAAGTATAAAGATTGGGGATTCTGTAACCTATATAGTAACCTACATATATTCCATAGCCTGCCATTCCATCAAATAACTCTAAATTGTGTTTCTATGTAATCCCAATTTTGCTGTATTCCTTACAATGGAGATAAATGCTCTACTGGAAGAAATGGGCCAAACTTCTCATAGAAATACTCCAAAATCTTGTGGAAATCCTTCCCAGAAGAGTGAAAGATGTTAGCTTCAAGGGAGCAACCAACTACATAATAATGTCTATATATTTAGAATGCAATTCCATCAAAGTGCCAAAGTGCCAACGGTGAACTGCTGGACTTCCGAAGGGAAGTAAGCATATGTCTTTCATCTGCTGCACTAAGTTTCCTTGGCCAACCACTGTGTCTACGGTCCTCAACATTGCTAGTTTCTTTGTGCTTCTTCAAAAGAGCTTGGAGGAAACACCTGGAAGCCCCTGTCTACCTATAAATTTCTGGCTGGGAGAGACCTTGCGGATCCAGTAGAAATACCTTGTGTTTTGTTGCTGTGCTCAGTCTTGCCATGGTGTATGACCATTGACATTAAACTGTCTTCAGCAACCTTACCTTGTTAGTAAGTTTGGCTGTTGCTCAAATCTACATTGATGATTATTCGCGCCTGTTAGGTATAAATGTTAATTCATCCGCCTAACTACAAGCCTAAAAAACCCTGATGCTGTACAAGTGTACTTAGAAGAATCGATGCTGTTTTGAGGGCAAAGGGTGGTCACACAAATACTGATTTGAGATTCAGTCAGTGCTTCTGACTGGGGAATGCTGGGTATAATCATACGTGTTCTACTTTATTTCTAGTTCACAAGACAAAAGTAAATAATTCTCATTGACACTCATGACATCGTTTATTCTTTACACTGGTTCTGGGACTTAATCCTGCAAGACATATTAAGATAATACATAGCAAATCATCACAAGAAGGGTATTAGTATTAGTATAACTACTTCTTGTTAATATGCAGCCTCCTTTTGTTCCAATAAATATTTTTTCATGTTTAACAGTTTTCCTGCTAAATTTACTTTAAAACATGAGAGTAATAGATCTCTGCCAGGAATAAAGAATTCAGTGAATCAGTCCCATGAGCCACAAACACTGTCCAGAAGTCACGTTAAGTCTTCATTCTGGGTACTCCACTAATTGAGCTGCAGGTTTGTGATTTCTTCGCTGCGGTGGATTATAGGTAACCCTTAAAGACAGCTTTCTCTAGAGCATCCTCTTCATTAATGTACTGAACATGAGATGGAAAATTGGTGCAGTCATACCGGCCACAGGTTCTCACATATTCTAAGAAATCTGGAATTCCTGGGTAAACAACATTATCAGCCAACAAAACCGAGCCTTTCCTCAGCAATTGACATTCCTGCATAAAGGAAAGAGGGTATAGAAAAACAGAATTAATTATTATTAATAATGACTGATTATCATACCCAAGTGAGAATCAGATGTAACTTCTTTGTCACCCACCTACAGGTTTACCATTTATGTGCTCATGCATGTGCTTCATGATCCCCTGCTCCATGCTGTCACAGATGGTACAACACTACTGAACCATTTAGGCTAAGGACTTGGCAGGGGCATCATTTCCATGGGTCAAGAGGGGCAGCATTTCCAGGCAATGCAAGGCAAGGGGCACAGTTGAACCACTCAGTGGTGATGACCCTGTAACTCCTTGTGCTTCTCTGCGGTTCTGAATGGGGATGTGACATGAACCTGGGGTGCAATTAATATCCTTGCCCCAGGTGCCAGATCGCTAATTATGGCTCTGGGACTTGGGCACAGCTGCTTTCCCTGGAACTCATGTAGGTATGTAATTGAGGGTAACAATAGTTGATGTTATTTCCAGGTATGAGATCTCACCTCCAGCAGTTTGGTATCTATAAGATATCTGTCTTTCCAGTGATCCACAAACACAAAGTCTAAAGTGTCCACTTGGTATTTTTCCTTCAGCGCGGGGATGATGTCTGCAGTGGAGCCTTCTATGACTTGCACCTGAAAACACAAGGCTTGCATTGGTCTATGCATTTTCTATTTTATATTGAATGACAATTTCACTCCCCTATCTGTCTCTCAATCCTGTCCTTCACTCTTAGAACCAGATTTTCTTCCCAGGCAGTACCAAGGATTTATACTGTACCTCCCCTCGTCCTCGTTCATCTTGCTGTTTATCTTTCTCCTCCATCCCCATCCCATTCCTCTATAACCCAAGCTCTATGCTACCAACTGCATAGGCACGTCACTCCAACATGAATCTATTTTACAGAATGTCCAGTTACATGCAGAGAACACACATGCAGATTGCTGGTTCACGGAGGAAACATTAAAAACCTCTTTGTAACATTTTGAGCAATATAAAAACATAAAACATCATGTATTTCTTTTTATCTTAATTTTTCCTCTCCTGGTCTTTAGTAATGAGTCTGTTTACACATATTCCGCACCTGGCACTTCAGTTCACTGATCAAGCCCTAGGCTATGGCTACCGACTAAAGAGGACTATGAATGATGCTTCCTTTTTAGGCAGTAATGGCACAGAATGAAGACACTAATTGTCAGTGCAAATCCCTAAAAGGGAATATTCAGCTAATTAGTGGATAGTAAGTTAACTGGGAAAATTAATGATTGTTAGACACTAATCTTAATTAAGATTGGCAGTAGGTATACTTTCGACCACTCATACAGTTACTGTCTTATTAAAAGTAATCCCCTGACAGTAAGTAGAAGATACTAACTAAATCAGACATTGAATATGCGCTTTACATTCTGATTCAACTGCTTATACAGCCTAAAACAGAGAGATGTTTGTACCATGTCCTGGACTCCAGCAAATTCAATTATCTGCTTGGCCACAGCCGCGTGAATAGGGTTCATCTCTGCAGTAAATAGACGAGCTCCTGGCTTCAAAAGGCGAGCTATTCGGACCGCAGAGTATCCACAATATGTTCCCAACTCCAGTACAACCGATGGCTCTGCTTCTATCACCACTTTATCCAGGATCAGCCCTAAAAAAAGGGATATGTTATAATCATACAGGCAGCACCTCATTTATTTGGTTTTACAGCAACATTGACTAGTGGAATATAAAACATATATTATCCTAAATGCATCACACTAAAATGTATTTTCCTTAAAAATATATATTTTACATTTTAAATATTTAGGAAACATGGAGAATGTGTAATATCATGGATAAAGGATATTCTGTATTTACAATCAGCTCATTTAAATCTTTTTCATTAAAGGTAGAGAGGTAGGTTGGGCCCTTAGTTCTACTGAACCTCGTATAAAACTCAAATAAGAGTGGAAGAAGAAAGGAATCTGCTTACCTTTCTCATCTCCCACATTCATGGCCCATTCCTTATGTGTACAGTATTCATCTATCGTATCCACAACGTTTTGGGGGTCACCACGTACAGCATTCTGCAGCACGAAATCTAAGATCCTCTGTTCCTTTGATTGGTCCATGGTGGAGAATGAGATACAGTGGATGTCTCAGTTGTTCATGCAGCGATGCACTAAGGTAGCATAAACATGTAAGAATTGTGCATTTATTATTTAGTTATTAAACAAAATACAAATATTAAAAACCAAGCAGGCAATATGGATGAGGGGGAATTTGATAAGAACCATTTGGTCTATCGAGTCCGCCCATGCTTTCACTGCAGTAAAAACTATATGTGGTCCTTGGTGAGGGGCTGGCTGGTCCCATGTTTTTAAAAAAGAGCCGGTCTGCTCATGGAAGCAGGAAGAAAGCAGGGTCACGTAACACAACGTTACTCAGTGGGGGAGGGAAACTTGCTTTACCTGCCCCCCAGCCCCGGGGCCAGAGGATGCCAGCCCTTACCTGTTCTTGGTCGCAGTCAGAATAGACTTATGCCTTAGAGGGATACTACAACCTGAAATGTATCACCAAAAATGACTTGCTATTGAATACTGTACCATAGCCCTTTATATGTGCTGGTAGGAAACGGGTGATACATTGTATATGCGCCCACGAAAAATGGTCTGTTTCGTCTTGGTAGTTCAGTACATACATATGCATCTGTATTGCTTTTGTGCCAAAAGATGTCTTTTACAAAATAGAGTAGAATAAAGGAGCGGTATAACTGTGATATGAAGAGGTCAAGTAGTCATAGTTTCTGAAATTTACTTCTGTCCTTATTTACCAGACAAGACCAGTGTCATGTACTTCTATAAAATGTATAAACATAAACCTTAACATGTTTGGTCCTATTGTGCATCCTGAATGTAGTGAAGATACTGTTGTTTTATACAGAATGGGGCCTGGAGCAGATGCCCCTCTACGGGCCTTTCCCCTAACCCAATGGTACCCGAGTGCAAGGGAGAAGGGGGTCTTTGCACCCGCTGGTACATATCTCTGTACTAACGTTGCCACATTCATGGACTGCACATTGTATGCTGCTGGGCTATGGAATATGATGTCATCATGGTGCCCCAGACTATGGTAGCTTTTAAAGGAGCCCATGGGACAGCCATCATGGGCCCCTGAAGTAATCCTGAGCGCAGAGCAATTACCCTATTTAACCCAGCACTGTCTTAACACATGATTAGTTTGTTCATTGCATGAGAGCCTTGATTAGCGGAGAAGAGGTAAACATAGATGTGTCACAAATGCTGACACCATGTACATTTTTAGGTGAGGTCAGTTCTTCACCATATTGGCTTTCAACACATGTCTTACAAAATCAGAAACTCCAAAGTACTTAAAAAAAATATTCTACAAGAAAAGAGTTCTTAAACATTTAGTTACAAAGACACCCTAAACATTGCATGCAATTCAGTCAAAAACACAAAATTGCATAAACTCACCGCCACGTGAATGATAAGCTCAGGAAAAGTGATCCACGTTCCAGGTGAGCTGGAAATGTATGATATAACACCTAGACCAGGGGGTCGGGATAAATACCAAGACAGTGTCCTATTTCACACACCTCACTGGGTGTGACTTTAAAAGAAAGAATTACTCTTGCTTTTGGGCCTGGGGAAATAGGAAAGCCCCACCTCTCCTTACACTGTTACAAAGGTTTGTCAAGGAGAAATATACAGAAATACAATGTAGGCTGATTTATATCGGCCATTTTTCCAAGACACGTATATGTTTCGAGCTGTGTGTGTGTGTGTGGAGTATATGGAACGTATAAACTCACAGAAGGCAGTTACTCCACAGGTATAGATTGATTGAGTTTATTCAAGAACAGAGCATGCATTATATACAAGATGAACTGCGATGCAGAGCACGAACATCAGCGGCTTAACCAAGTACATGCTGCGATAGCTTCTGTATACTGTGAAAAACCAAAGCAAAAGTGATGCAAGATACAGAGAAGTGATCACATCACACAATACAGGGGAAAAAAGGACTTAACAGTCCCAGGGGTGCAGAAATAGGGGCTTTGCATAAGGAGTAACACCTGAGAATTGGGGGAGGAGCAGGGTATGTCAAAAGTCCAAGGGCTGGGGCATCAGGAGAGAGCCTGTCAATGATGGAGTAGTCTCTGAGCAAGCAGAGGATCAGCCTGCGACAGTCTCGGACAGTGATCTGTTCCCAAGGATGAGGTCACCAAGAATCCTCTGTACTACATCCATTTCTGTAGACCATACCAGGTGGGATGGTGTCCAATAATGTCTCCCACTCACCGTTAAGGCTGCTCAGGCATCTGATCTTACGCTTTATTGTGCCGCCCCATGATTCTGATTTATCGGACGCTGGTATTAAATGGCAAAAGCCCTTCTTAATTCCTAGTCCGATCCCGCTTCAGGTAAAAAAAAAAATTAAGCTCTGTAAGCTTTCATGATCTTCATGGTTTTTTTTTTAACTCTAAATGGATTGTACACATTCTACAGGCACTGATTACTCCAAAAGTTAATTAAATGTTAGCTGCTATGTGGGTTTCTTCAGCAAGAATGTCTGGCTGAACTCGAGGATCCTGTCATTCTACCCGGTATGTGAATTACTAGAGGTGTTTAAAAGAGGTCAGAAGAATTTGAGATTTTATCTAAACGCCGAAGGTGTTTTTTTCCAAATGTGCCGTCATTCCTCAATGTTCCGAGTAATGTTAGAGTCCTATTTGTATGGATGGAGTATATTTTTAGCACTTGTCTCTCAATGTTAAAATTGATGCTGTAAGCAAAAATACTTTTTTTTTAATTAGATATTTGCTTACACTTACTTTCCGTACTATATAGGCATTCATTTCAGAATGCAAAAAAAAACCCCAAACATTTTTTATCCTTCTAAAAACATGATTATTTAAGGAGGTGGTATGATGGACAAACTGACCATTGT
Source organism: Spea bombifrons (assembly GCF_027358695.1). Lineage (NCBI taxonomy): Eukaryota > Metazoa > Chordata > Amphibia > Anura > Pelobatidae > Spea > Spea bombifrons. Next base: position 119,919,471 of record NC_071087.1, on the reverse strand, counting down.
TTAAAGGACACGTACGGTATATTTTTCAAAAGTTGATGATCAGCACATGAGAGGTGCTGACCTGTAGTATGTGGGACGTATAACCCCATAATAAATGCCTTCTGCAAGTTTATACTTGCCATGTACTGCAGGGTAGTCCTTTCAGCAACACATGAAATGTATATGTGTCCTGAAAAAAAAAAAAGAAAGACCATCCCTTGTTTATAATGACTGTTCTGAGAACTTTGTAAAGGTGAAATATTCAACAGTTCACGATATGCATGGCCACATCAGCCATTTTCTCCAGGACACCCTGCAGTATGTGGAATGTATAAACTCACAAAAGGCAGTTACTTAGTTATACACACTGCAGGATAGCTCTTCGTGTTTGCTGGTGAGCAACACGTGAAAACCAATGCATGGACTGCTTGTATATGCTTGTATAGGCTTGAAGAATTCCAGTATTATCCAATCATCTCAACCATCACTTACATATTTTTTGATTGGCACAAGAAAAACTCTTTGTGCCAATTTATTCCCACACATCCTCAATAAAAATATATTTAGGATGATTTTACAAAAATCCCCTAAAAAAATCCTCATACCCAGGCTGAATAATGGAGGATATTTGCTCTTAATCCATCTGTTTGCAGACCTCAGTTGGTTGCTTCAGTCTCTCGAGTACTAGAAGCCTACACGGAATGATAGCATCCTTATCATTCTCTCCAGAGCCTGTTTATAATAACCATACTGTCCACAATTTTAGCAAATTAACCTTATATTCTCTTAAAAGTTACAGTACAAATCAATACACCTTTGCTTCTTAACTTTTGCCACCAAGGCTTTGTCTCCCACCCACTGCTCCAGGGAATGCAGGGGGGGGCAGATGAAAAGCTATAAAAAGCCAGTTTTGCTTGACTGGATTTACAGGCAATTATTGTATCTACTGGGACACTCAGCCTGCCCCTTGGTGACACATTAGCCTGCTGAGCATAGATGGGTGTCTGCAGGGTTCAAATCCAGAAAACAGAAAACTAGAACCTACATCTGCTAGCAACTCCCCTAAAACTGAAAAAAATCAGAACCAGCATTAACTTTTTCAGAAATTTGAGTTACAGTAGCTGTTGGATTTCACCACATGGGCCAGTCTTCATCCCTCACGTGCATCAATGAGCCTTGGGTGCTCTTGACCCTGTCGTCAGTTCACTGCTTTTCCTTGCTGCAGTTTTGGGGATGCTCTGACCCATCATCTAACCATCACAATGTGGCCCTTGTCTAAGTCGCTCATTTTTCCTGCTTCTAATAAATCAACTTTGAGGATGAAGTGTTCACTTGCTGCCTAACTGCCACCCACTGACAGGTGCCAAAGATTTTTCAGTGTTATTCATTTCACGTGTCAGTGTTATGGCTGATCGGTGTAAATACATACTATATGGACAACAGGTTTGGGACACCTGACCATTACACCAATAGGGACTTTTATGACATTGCATTCTAACAACATAGACATTAATATGAAGTGGTCCCTCCTTTGCAGCTATAACAGCTTCCACTCTTCTGGGAAGGCTTTCCACAAGATTCTGGCGTGTTTCTGTGGGAATTCCAGATGGTGAAGCTTGATTGATCCCTCCAGAGAACACATTTCCACTGCTCCAGAGTCCATTTGTGGTGTGTTACACCCCTCCAGACAATGCTTGGTATTGCACATAGCGATGTTTGGCTTGAGTGCAGCTGCTCAGTCATTGAAACCCATTTCATGAAGATCCTGATGCACAGTGCTTGTACTGATATTGCTTCCAGTGGCAGATTGGAACTCTGTAGTAAGCGATGCTACAGATGACAGATCATTTATATGCACTACGCTCTTTAGCTCTCAGCAGTCCTGCTCTGCATGGTCTACCACTTTGTGGCTGAGCTGTTGCTACTACTTGACATTTTATCTGCGCTGGTCAGCAATATGTAAAAGTTATGCGTCCTGGAAAATATTGCTGATGTGCTTCCCCTAATGCCCCCACACCCTTCTGTATTGCCTCTAGCTAGCCCCACATTGTCCTTCCTGTAGTATTGATTTATGTGATGCCCCCAGCCAGCACCGCTTTATGAATTAATGCTTCCCCATTTAGTATCATGTCAGCCCTGGCACCCCGATTACATCCACAGGATCTGCCCAAACACCCAGATTGGAAGCATAGGACTTGCCACCTTTGCCCCACAAACAGCCTGCCTGTGGCATCCCAGCCTCAAATAGCCTCCTTGTGCCATGCTCCCCCTCCCTCACTTACACATCCATGCTATCACACATATATTCATTCACAAACATTTATATACTCATTCACAGATACTCATTCCCTCATACTTGTTCATATAACCTTACCCACTCTCTTACCTGAACCGCAAAGCTCTCGGTGCTGCTCGCAAGCTCTCAGAGGCCGCTGCTTCCCTCTGCATTGCTTGCACTCTGTGCGAACTTCCTTTGGTCCGCCCAGGGGAAACAGGAACGCAGCAGGGTCATGTGACTCCACTGGGTACCTGCTTCCCCTGGGCGGACCGAGACGTTGCTTGACAGTGTGTGTGCGAGCAACGCACAGGTAAGCAGCAGGGCCCCTGTGGAAGTCATAGTTGCCCATGCCCCCTAGAGTGACAAGCCTGGTCACAGTTGCAATCCCTGCGGTTGCTGCAGGCTCTTGCCCCACATCAAACATGGCCCTGGTGGTCACACGGCCATTTAGTTTAAATTGAGGGCAATTGCTCCTCAGCCCAGCACGCCCCTGGAATTGAGGTTTTAGGCAAGACAAGAGCTTGATGGACTTGTCTTTTTTCAATCTAAATTGGAGCGACAGAGGAAGTGGGAGCGAGAGAAAAAACTTTTAGGGAAGAAAGAAAAGTGTAAAGGGGCAAACAGAAGAAGAAAGCTCTGAAGAGTAACTGACCCCTTTCACAGATTTTAGCATAACAAGTTTAGTAAAACATCCTACAACTTGGGCTATCCTCTACAGCTGCTCTAAGGCCAACATTTTTGGATAACTCCAAAAACACTTTATTTAAAAATGAATTTACCTACTTGTTTTCAGGCAAGCATGCACAGAAATCATGGCCTGTTTGTAACTCTCAATGACTGGAGTTGCATACCCCTGGCTTAAACATGTTTATTTTTTTTATTGTTTTATACAGCATCATCATGTTCCACAGAGCTGTACAATGGGAATGTTATTGTCAATTTTATTATTGGCCATTTTCCAGGACACACACATATAATCATTGTGTTCCTAACCTGCTTGTCTTAAAAGCTAACCTTCCTATAAACAAAATGCAGTAATAATTAATCCCTACAAGGGAATGTGATGGTACATATAGCAGGGATAATCTAATTTAATTAAGGTTGGTAAACATTATAGTGTACTTTACTACATTCATAGAGTTGCTGTCTTAGTATCTTCTGCTTACTGGGAACATATTGCTAACAACAGAATACGACACTGATTCAACTGTTGATATAGTGTGCCCTGAACTCAGAACTAATTATCTGCTAGGCGAAAACATGGACTGCGTTAGTCTCTGAGGTGAACTTGTGGGTTTGGCTTTGGAGAAGTACTCCAGTATGTCCTTAGTGCCTGTTCTACAGACTTGGTTTCCATATTTGCAGTCTTGTAGGGTATTTCTTGTAAAAATCACTTAACATGCAGTCTTCATGTTAAACCCATTTTTCTTATAAGGGTAGAAGGATATATCTTATACCACTAGCTGGACATCATTTAAAATTGTAAGGGGGGGGGATAGGGTGACTAGATTTAGTCAATGGTTTGTATCTGCTGTCAACTTCTGTTTCTACAGTACCTTGTAAAAGTACCGCATCTATCGGCGTATAACACGCACTGGTGTATAACACGCACCCCCATTTTAACAAGGAAATTTGAGTAAGAAAAAATAAGTTTAAACTTGGAAGCTATGAACTTAATGTTGGAATAATGTTTATAACATTATAACATTTATTATAATGTAATAAAAGAAATAAAGAATAAAGAAAAAGCACAAAAAAAACTTCATCAGAATCACTATCTGGGAAACCACACACTCAGACACACACACAGTAAGACACACTCAGACACACACACACACACACTAAGCCACACACACACTAAGACACACATGCAGCCAGACACACACTTAGACACACACACAAACACACTCAGAGACACACACACACTCAGAGACACACACACACACTCAGACACACACACACATTAAATTTATATATTACTCCCTACCGTTTGGGAGATCTGGTATGGGTCCTCTTTATCTTTTTTTTTATCAGCATTTTACTTTTTGTGCTGATGCCGGGGCTGGAGTGACTTCATCACCCGGCTCCCGGCATCAGAGAGGGCGCGCGAGAGAGCCGTGCAGGGGAAGATTGTGCAGCTCTAGGATTTATCGGCGTATAACACGCAGGTAGGGTTTCAACTTCATATTTTAGTTTAAAAAAGTGCGTGTAATACGCCGATAAATACGGTATTCAAACCCCTTGGCATTTTTCCTATTTTTTTGCTTTACAACCTGGAATTAAAATGGATTTGTATCATTTGATTTACACAACATGCCTACCACTTTGAAGACGCAAAATATTTTTTATTGTGAAACAAATAAGAAATAAGACAAAGTAAGTCATACCACACATTCTCAATTGGATTGAGATCTCCATCCCAGTCTCAAATCTCTGGATGAGAGAATTTCCCTGTATTTAGCGCCATCCATCATTCCTTCAATCCTGACCTTTCAGGTCTTTCACCTGGTCCCTGCTGATGAAAAAACATCCCCACAACATGATGCTGCCATCACCATGCTTGGGGATGGTGCTCTCTTGGGTATGTGCTAGACATAAAATTTTCCTTGATGGCCAAAAAGCTTCATTTTAGAGATCATTATATTTTTAAAAAAGATTTTCGTTGGTGTACATTTAACACATCATACACGACAGTCTACTAACCCCCACAAACTTTTGTGCTACAGTGCCATGCACTCTGCAAGGTCCACCACGCAATATACATGCTGACTGAGGGTAGCAATGTAATGTGCTAGAATTTATCATTTGTACATAAATACATGTACATTAAGATCTGGGTATTCTCTTTTTTACCATCATGAAAATGTCAACAATGCGGAAAACAAGTATATTTACTGATTAATGGAGAAACACAAAAGATCAGTTTTATCCACTGTAGTAACAGAAGTAATTACTTAGAGCTCTTAATACTGGCAGTTAAAACACTAACTACTGGCAGAGTAAAACACGATTTATCCCCTAAACACTGCCTTTTCTAAGGCATCTTTTTCATTCATGTACTCCAAATATGATGGATAATGAGTGCAGTCGTAACGGCCACAGGTCCGAACATATTCAAGAAAATCTGGAGCTCCGGGGACAATTACGTTATCTGCAAGGACGACTGAGCCTTTTCTAAGCAGGCTACAACTCTGAAAAGAAGGAAAGTATGTATTAGGTATAAGCAGCCTTCAAGCAAGAACAAAAAATACATTTTAGTAGTGTTCCATCTAGTACTGTGCTACTGCTGAACAGCAAAACTACACCCAGAAATCATACTTTAGTCAAGCAGTCATTTTTGTCTGGAACACTTTATTATCACATGAGCCAAATGACTGTAGCTTCCTAAAAATTGTGTATTTTTTAAGCAAGTACACCTTCAGAGGTAAGTGTGTAATGAGACATGCAAAGAAATATTGGCCTGACACACTAGATACTAACAAACCTTTAACAAAAATATTCTAACTATATATAATTTATATGGGTGCAATTAACGTTTAATAAGACGACAGCACTGGAAAACAGAACAGACCATGAAGCTTTGTATATTATTTCTCAGACAAAATATAAATAGGTTATTGATTCAGAAGTCAGGTTACATTCTGGTGGTAAACATTAGACCCCTAGACAGACTGCTCTGTTTCGGAAGGCTTTATAAAAATAAAGCGAAGAACATGCAATGTATTACAATACGCTGCAATAGCTTTTATAATGTTTAATGAACCATAAGCATTTCTCATTAAGGTAAGGCTTGGAGACCACATATCTAGAAATACAGAACGCAAATGTGTGCATTAGGTCTATGTGTGTGGTAGGTTATGCTTTTAATTCTACAATACACAGAAACCTACACAATGAAGCAAATGGCATGTTTTTTTGACACTCACTTCCAAAAGCTTTGTATCCGATGTGTATTTATCTTTCCAATGATCAACAAACACAAAATCCAAGGTGTCCACTTCATACTTCTTTTTCAGCTGAGGGATAATGTCACCTGTGGCACCTTCTAATATCTGCACCTAAAAAACCCAGAGAACAGATTTGAAGCATACATAAAATATTAATTTCTTTGTGACTGGAATACCTATATAATGAATAATCTGCGACAATGCTGAAATAGTAACGCAAAACATATTTTCTGCAACACACAGGTGTAATCTGCTGTGAAATTAGGTTTGATTCTTTTGTTTTAAAGCAGGAAAGTTGAAGAACCCTACAATGTTAAGTATTACATCAGCAGCCTTCTTGCCTGCGGGTAAGGCTGGGATTTAAACTGTTTCTCTGTATGAGAGGTTTCCACATTCCTACTTTGATACCTATGCCAACATCTGGCAGACAGCAAACCACTCGTTATTCTAGCTTAACACCCTAAGCCCTAAAAACACACAAAACAAACAAAAAAAGACTGCTAACATTTTCTTACTGAATGTAAAAGAATGCTTTTTAACAAGCAAAAATGCTTTTAGTTCCTAAAACAATCATATAAAGTGGTTATACTGTAAAGCTAAGAGTAAGAGGAGCATATCGATCAAGTGAAAAATGCCTTTTTGGAGTCGACAAGGAATTTCTCCACTTTTTGAGGCACAACTGGAAAATTGCTTTAATGTGGGTTTATTTTTTTGTCTTTCACAGCAGGGTTAACCATAATGTTTTTTTATGTTCCTATGTTAGATTTAATTAGTAAAGCCAACCAGTTTTATCTCAAAGCATGGATCTACCTTGTCCTGAAGGCCAGCAAACTCAATCATCTGCTTGGCCACAGCGGCAAAAGCTGGGTTCATCTCCACAGTGTAGAAGCGGGCACCAGGCTTTAATAAACGAGCTATCCGGATGGCAGAATATCCACAATATGTACCTAGCTCCAGCAGGACAGATGGATCAGTCGCCTTCACTATTTCATCTAGGATCAGACCTAAAATTGAATCCACACAGTTGATAAGAAAAAAAAAACTCTTTTTGAAAGTGAAAACTCTTGAGTGATTTCCATTTAATAATGCATTAGAAAACTTGCTATATGTATATAACATGAGAGCAGCCATCTTCATAGAATTTGGAAGATAATTGCTCTTAATGAGGTTATTTCTCCTCTTTTGTTAATTGACTGCTTCTCTTTAGTTAAAAGCGTTCTTGCTAATCATATGATGCACAATAAAGTGCATATGATGGTGGGAGCACCCCTTTAAAAGCTTAAGAGCATCAGTTGGTACATAGCGTGCTTTCTTGGGTTCATTGGTGAAGGTAGCAGGTAAACATAAAACCATCTTACCCTTCTGATCGCCTACGTTCATGGCCCACTCCTTCTGGCTGCAGTATTTGTCGACATTATCCACAACGCTTTGGGGGTCCCCACGTACTGCGTTCTTGAGAACAAATTCCAAAACTCGTTGTTCCTTTGTCTGAGCCATGAATAAATCTTTGATTCGGTTTACAGTCTCATGAAAATAAATCTTGGCGAGGGTGCGTCTTTTACTTTGAAGTACAATTAGCAAAGTTATGATAAGAAGGATGCCAAAAAGAAACAGAATTGTGGTCAAATCCAGCATCTGCAATATGAAAATAAAAATAATATTTGTGTCATAGTAAGTCACACTATATTAAGCCACAAATCTGTCGCACAGTACCACAGCAAAGCTTTGTACCAAACATCTTAGTTCATAATCCCACGTCACATGCAAATGTGTCCACCGCTTGTGGGACATTCCTCGTTTCCCATAGAATACTGTATTTCTGCAGGTTGCAGCCACCTCCTTTAAAGCTGCTGCTCCACCTAGAGGGGGCTCTTAAAATATCTCCAGATAATGGCTCCATCATGTAGAGTGAAGTAAAAGAAACCTGTCATTTTGGTTTTTCCTTAATGCCCAGTCACTTAACTGTTTAAAAGTTTATAGAAATACTATAGTTGCCTCCCTTATATATTACATGAGAGCAGTCTGAACGCTTACAGTCACTCCCACCTGCCATTTCAAGCATGTAAAACAGAAAAGCCTTACACACCCCAATAAACAGCAACGGGAGCGAGTTATGGTGTGATAGGTGCTGCTGTTAGCGTGTTTTCCAAGTCTTTATTCAGCTGACTTCCCACAAACTGGTTTAGTTTTTTCGACAAATTATATTTTGCTTTATTCAGGACAAGTAGGGCTTTTGCTTTCAAATCATAAATATACACACACTATCATTTAGTATGAGAGAAAAAGAAAACGAAGAATAATTAATGGTTTCATTTGTGCTGATTTTGGAAAAACCTTATATGCCTGGTACTTTCATCTATTTCAGGTGTTACAAGGGTTCATTAGCATTTCATTCACAGGATATTTTTAAGTACAGAAACAACTCATGATTTGTATTCAGCACCCCCCCCAACATGTATGGGTAAGGCATTTTTGAATATCATGTGATAAAAATGAGAACACATTCACCTGAGCACATAGATACTGCGTATGTGTGGTATGTCAGAGACGAGAGACCCTCATGAGAGCGCGAAGAGGTGTCACTTTTTTTTTTTTTTTTACAGTGAACTGTGAAGGAGCACTTCTTGCTTTTGGGGGTGAAACTACCAAGTGATTAGGTCACTCGCTATTGATAGGTGAGATTGATGATAAAAAAAGGCTAAAAATATACATTGTACAATTAAGAAACTGACATGTTTAGGTCACCAACATTGATCAGTGAGACAGATGAATAATCAGTGAGCTAAAGGGAAAATTGCGTATTAAAAATGTTTGTTATATTTATATTTAGTCTTGGATGACCCTTCTTTTCCTATGAGCACTGTGCAAAGGGTCATTAAGTGTCAAATATGAGATCACATTTTGCCACTTTGGATAAGGCACAACAGGAAAAAAAAAAGTAGGACAAACTGGGGAAAGAAAAGGAAGATGAAGATCCGTATCATAATACAACCAGGTGGCAATAAAAAATCTTCTCTGTACCCATGTACCCTGTTACAATTCTAATGCCGGATTTCAGTACTGATATATATATATCTATATGAGAGAGTGTGAGACAGAGTGTGTGACTTAATAGATATCTCCCATACGGCAGGGGCATCCAACCTGCGGCCCTCCAGGTGCTGCAAGACTACATCTCCCATCCTCCTCAGCCAGCCCCTTATGGGAGATGTAGTCCTGCAGCAGCTGGAGGGCCGCAGGTTGGATGCCCCTGCCATATGGGATAGGAAAAGCAGAACTGCTCTGTAGAAAACATGAATAATCACATGACCAAAACAGGCTGTGAAAAGAAAAGAAGAAAACCCCTGATGCCCAGGGGGCACTAACATGTAGATCACAAGCTAGGGGTGGTTTTCAGGCTACAAAAGAGCAGCTCTCAATCTGTCTAAAGGAGAGGGCAGTAAATTAGTAAACTGTCTAAAATACACCCCAATTGATAAAAAATAGCCCCTTTCAAAATGGTTTACTAACCATAAGTAGTTAAGCAATGGAGTCCATTGTTTATATTCCTTAAGAAGCACAAAACTGCAGGCTAAGTAAATGTGGTCATACTGTCACAAAGCGAGGCATGTGACATGAGGAAATGTGCAATTTTAAATGTTATACGTGAACTTTTGATTCATAACTGTAGTTTCTTTACATTTTGTTTTACATGTTAAGACCAGGCATTACTCCTTCTTAGATATATGAAGCATATCCTTGAATATTTTTTTAAAGCAAAAATAAAATAAAGCTATGACTCGTTTTGGAGGGCAGAAAGCATTTGGCAGAATCCAGGCCATTATGTATTGAATTCTTGCACGCCATATCTAATTGTGTGAATTCTGAATATTCTACGTGTATATTATAATAAGCCGGTTCGGCTTTGTGGATACAGTTGCCGGCATTTAAAAACAGATTGCATCACAAGGTAACTATTGCGAAAACCTAATGCAATTGTTTGGATATTGAATACAAAGATATGTTTGTATTGCAGAAGTCATCGTAATTATTATATGAAGACGTTCGCTAATAACCAGCCTGGTTCCCATAGTTTATTAAACACTGACATCTTTTAAGATGCAGATTACTTTTAGCGATACGAGCTGAATGATGGGAGTTATCATGCACACTCCTTACATGGATGTAACCAGACATTCACTTTCACTTGATAATACAGATGAGTATTTTATATTCCTGAGGTAGTGAGTGTGACACTGCCACTCAATAAAAGCAAAGCATGGCAAGTCACTTATATATATCAATGCTTTCTCTGGAAAAACCCAGACTCTGCCCCAACAACTCATACATGTACAGCTTCTGTACACAGAAATTAAGCTATTTATGAAAGTAATGCCCTTACTTACTCAAAGAAGAGACGGAGGCGACTGCAGCCCTTTCAGCGGCACTTCACACACACACACACACACTGTCAGCTCTCCCAGTTTGACACATTATAAACATCATCCCACATCACCGTCCCGTCTGAAGATCATTTAAACTCTGCTATTGGTCATATTGGGACCTAAAAGCCACGCCCTCAAGCTTTCCGACAGCCAATGGGTGTGACGGGTCGCTGGTGGCGCTGCTCGCAGATCGCTCATCAGCTTGCATCATACTTTACAGTGCCGTAGGGAGTCGGGACCAGCCCGGCACTGTAAAGTATGGAAGGGTTAAACTGTAAAGCTCCATCACGTGGTTTCTACGCTTGCTAAAATGATGACTCATCGTGTACATAATGATCGCGCTCCCGTACGGTAACACTGTAGAAAATCGATTCTATAACTCGTTTCAACAGCCAATGCACTGGCCATGAAAGGCGTGTATTTCAAATTGTGGGCCCTTATATATATACACACACACAAGCATATATACACATACATAGCACATGCATAAGAGACGTGCGAAAACACAAAGATGCATACGCACTTAAATGTGTACATAGAGTTCACTAGTATTTCGTCACAGGAATGGTATGGTCCATTTTTCAACAATTAGGCTCCCCTGTGACTATAGGCTGTGCCAGTGCCCTCAATACATAGAAAGGTTGTGCACGTATAATGGCCTGAAAAAAACGGCACCCAAGTATTGTGTTTAACCCCTTCGTGACAAAGGCTGATTTTACTTTTTGTACCCTTCGTGACAATGGCCGTTTTAACATTTCTGCGCTGCTCGTGTTTAGCTGTGATTTTCTTCTTTCCCGTTTACTGAACCCACACAAGTTATATATTGTTTTTTTCAGGACAAGAAGGGCTTTCTTTAGATGACATTGTTTTGATTGTATCATATTATTTACTATTAAAAAAAGTATAAAATATGGTGAAACATTTGGAAAAAAATTACTGTTTCTAACTTTTAGTTGAAAAATCTTTTACTCATCTATAAAAGGTAATGAAAAAAACTGCTAAATATATTCTACTATTTGTCCTGAGTTTAGAAATACCCAATGTTTTTATGTTTTTTTGCTTTTTTCTACACATTATGGGGCAATAAGTACAGGTAGCGTTTTGCTATTTCAAAGCCATTTTTTCCAAATCTGGTAATTCTTCCCCCCATGTGCCATTTCGGGTATCTTTGAAGCCGGCCAATGCAATTTACCCCATCAAGTCATATATTTTTGAAAACTAGACAGCCCAGGGTATTCCAAATGCTAGTATTTTAACTCTTTCCATGCACCATATCTACCACCAGTCTTTGTCAAACTTTATGGTAGTAATTTGTTTGCATTTGTTTTGTCACACACATTTTACTTCAGGTATGAATAAACAGGTTCTGGTATATGTCACTATCATAAAACACCCCAATATGTGTTCAGCAACATCTCCTGAGTACAGCGATACCTCACATGAATGATTTTGCCTGGCTGTTTGGGGGCAAAAGGGCCACATTTGGGGCATGCGCATTTTCAATGTTTAACTTTGGCGTTTGGCGATCCACTGCCCATGCCCTATTTGGTACATCTTTGAGCCGGGCCATTTCAGTATGCCCAATAAAGCCATATATTTTTGAAAACTAGACACCCCAGGGTATTTCAAATGCTAGTATTTTAACTCTTTCCATGCACCATATCTACCACCAGTATTTGTCAAACTTTGTGGTAGTCATTTTTTTGCATTTGTTTTGTCACACACATTTTACTTCAGGTATGAATTAAAAGGTTCTCGTATATGTCACTATCACAAAACACCCCAATATGTGTTCAGCAACATCTCCTGAGTACAGCGATACCTCACATGAATGATTTTGCCTGGCTGTTTGGGGGCAAAAGGGCCACATTTGGGGCATGCGCATTTTTCAATGTTGAACTTTGGCATTTGGGGATCCACTGCCCATGCCCTATTTGGTACATCTTTGAGCCGGGCCATTTCAGTGTGCCCAACAAAACCATATATTTTTGAAAACTAGACACACCAGGGTATTTTAAATGCTGGTATTTTAACTCTTTGCATGCACACATTTTACCACCAGAATTTTTTCAAAGTTTGCAGTAGTATTCTTTTGTGTGTATTTTTCCCCACACACCTATGGTATGTATGAATTTACAGCTTCTGGTATGTGCCGCTGTCACACAACACCCCAAAATGTGTTCAGCAACATCTCCTGAGTGCAGTGATACCCCATATGCATGGGTTTGTCATTTTTGGGGGGAACTAAAAGGCCACATTTGGTATGTGTGCATTTTTCTAATTGGAAATTAGATGTGTGGCCATCCTTCCCCCCGTGTTAATTGGGACCTTGTTGAACCCGGCCAATTCAATTTACCCCATCAAATCATACCTTTTTTAAAAGTAGACACCCCATGGGCATTTAATATGCCAGTATTTTAACTCTCTCCATGCGAGAATTGTTTTAAGCTAATGTGCTAATTTTAGGACTTGCTCACAAAAATATATTTTTTATATATATATTTTATTTTTTTTGCCTTTTTAAAAAAAAAAAATTATTTTTTTTTTCAACTTGAAGGTTCCCCTGATAGTGACATCAGTGGGAAATTATTTTTACATTTTACTGTTTTGTTTACTATTTTTTTCTAATTATTATTAATTTTATTTTATTTTTTAATTTATTTTTACTAATCACACTGTGATTAGAAAGCTGGGCTCCATTGACTTGTATGGTTGAATGCAGTACCTGTATTCAACCTGCAAGTGGAGCCAGAGTTCTCTAGAGGGTCTGGAGACCGTCTAGCCAACTTTTAGAACTTTATTATTCTTTTTCCCGTGCCGCCGCCATCTTGCGGATGGCGAAGACAGCGTGCAGCTGCGGCTGTGACCGCTCTCCGGAGCGGTCACAGTCCATCCAAAGGTAAGTGTTTGGTGTCGCTGGATGCCTACTGATCGAGGCATTCCAGCGACACCATTTAAGTTTAGGAGGTGATCGTTGATCGCCTCCTAAACGCTTTTAAAACGGGCGTCCGCCGCCATACAATGTATGGCGGTTGTTGACGCTCCGGGGAGGGGCCAGACATGGCCCCTGGTGCCGATCGTGGCGTTGCTGAATGCCTCGAGGTCGAGGCATTACAGCAACGCCGTTTGGGTGCAGAAAGCGAACGTAGATCGCTTTCTGCACCCGTTTAAAGACGTGCCGGTTCTGGCACGTCATTTGTCATAATCGACTTTTTTTTCGTGCCGTGCCAGAACCGGCAATTGTCATTAAGGGGTTAAGCACTTCCAGAAAACTGACACTTATCGCTGGGTGAAAAACATATCTGCAAAACCAGCACTTGAAGAGGAACTTCTTCAAGATATGTTATGCATCTTTTTTTAATATGAAGCAGTAAGCTTGAGGAATGCATACGATCACTTACCTTTCTGGTTCAGATGTCACGTCGTTACACCGCACAGATTACGTTACACGCAGCGCACCGTGCACGATAACGCTGTACGTATAGTGCAAACAAATGCTGTCCAACGTTCCTTTTCAACAATGAGTGGCTTCAGGTATGGGGCATCTGACATCACCTTGAGCTAGCGCTGCGTACAAAGTCCATCTCGGACAGGTGATACAACTTGTTATTCACACAGGGAGAACTTGTGCAAAACATTCGTCTTTCCTGCTTTTCTATTTCAAGTAAATAACTACCTACTTTACACATTACTAGGTAAAATACAAAATAAAAAAATAATGACGCAACAAATAGAGACTTCCTCTTTAATGCCAAGCGCATAATATATCATGTGCTACCCCACTTTAGTATTGATGGCTGCTTGCAACAACTTAAACCACTCACACCAATCACGGTTACATTGAAGGAACGTTTAGGCATTCAGGCTGGGTTAGCGCAGATACAACAGAAGGAATCCCACAGCGAGAGAGACCCTGCTGGGGCCTCTGATGAGCCCCTAGTGTATGAGAAAGAAAGGAGAGCATAGTGAAAAAAGGGGGAAAAATAAAGCGTCTCCCTCAAAATGTTCAAATAAAATTATATTTAAAGGGATCCCTGCTATCATTGCTACGATGGAGCCTCCCTCTAGTCTCAATAGAGATTCCTATGATCTAAATAATAAAATAAGTAAAAAATAAAATAGTGAAAAACAAATGAAATTTCCAGCATATTAAATCGGAAAATTACATTTTTCGGAATTGAAAACATTTCATGCCAACACCACGTTACGTCTGAAAAATAATCTTTAGGCCTAACAGAGGCCCAGGAGATAAGTGACGGTCTAGGACCTTCTCTGAATATGGGAACATCTGGTAAATCTGGGATTCTGCAGTCAAAGGAGAGGGCTGGCTGTTCACTGGGACAACCCAGGATTGAAGAGGTGCCTGCCAGACAGGGCTGGTGCAAGGATTTTTGCCACCCTAGGCAAAACATACCGTAATTTTGCTGCCCCCCTGGCTCCACCCAAGCCCCTCTCCTTTTACCACACCCACTTATACCCCACCTCTTTTAATGCTTGTTACGCTGGGCCATCCCCAACCAAGTCTCAGCAGACAGCAGCTCAGCATGAGCCTCCCCCTCCCACCAACATCTATGCGCAGGAGCGTAATTACAATAGGGGCGCCGCGCAAGTGTGCCGCGGCACTCCCATAAGATCCTCCTAACTGGCTCCCACGCCGTGCTCACTGAATCCTAATGAATGACTGTGGCCAGCCCTGCTGCCAGAGTATGTGTTTGTGTGTTTTAAGTCTCAAGTGCATTTCCTAGTGTGGGTTAGTGACATAAGTCTGACCACTGTTTTAGGTGAAAAATAGACTTGTTCATTCTGATGCACATGAATTGGAAATTTTTAATCTTGGCAAATTTTCATAAGAGGCCACAAAAAATGCCCAGACCCCCCCGCCCCCACAAAGTGGATGGAAAAAAACAAAGAGCTCTGAATTATTGCCCTTTCACTCACTCATACTTTCATTTACTCACTCTCTCTCATGCTCTTTAATGTTTCCCTTGCTTCTCTGCCAACCACTTCCAGATCGTCTTCTTGTTCATCTTCTCTCTTATATTCGTCTGCATCTCTCCGGACATAACCTGGCACAAATTTCCTCCAAGAAGTTAAAGAACATCACCAAAAGTGCCACCATTTTGGCAGAAGTTCCCGCAAGGTTATGTCCGTGGCGATGTGGATGAAGATAGTATATAATTATGAGATGAAAGAGAAGATAAACAAGCAGACAAGGAAGTGGAAGCAGAAGTGGTAGGCAGAGAAGGCAGGGAAACATTTAGAGAGCGGAAGAGAGTGAATGAATGTGGGCACTGGGCAACAAATTTCATCTGAACCCAATGGGCAGGGTATAGGTAGCTCATTGAAAAAAATTGTGTTGTTTTTGGCCCATTAGCGCATATCTAATTGAAAATATATTGATTCATAACTGAAAGCTTTGTCTTTGCACAGTTTTTAAAGGGGTGCATTTGGTCTGCATTTGGTTAATGAGGATGTGGGGGGTACTTGGACTTGATTGGGCCTAGCTCAGCACAAAACCTAAATACACCACTTGGTGCTTCAATATATTGTCATTTGCATGCTCTATTTAAAGGGTCGGAAGTGACAAAAGCAACAAGTAGTAAAAACCAGGGAATAATTATAAGTGCAGCAGTGATCAATCCCCATGGATACGAGGAGGTCAGGGTGATTTGAAAACCTGGTAAACCGAGTGTTTGTGGAAGTGGCACAGGAGGGAGAGAAGTGTATGTCACATTGTTGATCATCAGGGCACACTCCTTCCCACTGCGTGGTCGATAAATACAGGGATAGGATAACCAGTAGTGAGATTTTTCTCACTGTGGGACACAACTCACTGGATCTTGTTTCAGAAGTTTTGAATCGCCCCATAAACAAGATGGGTTCATTGGGACAAAAACGTGTAGAACAATAGGTTGTCCAAGCACATCATGACCGCCCAATTAACAGCTATGCAGAGAGTTTTAGCAGCCTGTGTGAGGTTTCTATCTATGAAACATTAAATGCAAGACATGATTAGACTAAAATGTGCCATCAGTAAATGTTTAGGGCCCAAGGTTACCGGCTGGATTTTTCCAGCCCCAGTTTGGTTATAGAAAGACATTTAAATGCACACAGGAAAGGAAGCAAAAGTTTCAATTTCTACTATACCTTAGAAATCGACAAACAGTTTCTCATTGACAAATTATCCATTAGCTTGAGATCCTTGGTTTAATTATTTATATATCTTTTCCCGCAGATATTAATTCTATAGCTTTTATAGAATTTACGTAATAAACTCTAGTGATCAAGAGCTTTCCCTTCAGGTACCAAGACAGGAGATTTCAACCAGGAAACAGGAACAGCACAGTTAAGAAATGTGATATGCATAACAGTTAAAGGTTATACAAACGGAAAAGTATTCCTTACTGAAAAGACTTCCATGTTCTATAAATGCAAACGACCTTTAAAATAAATACTAAATATGTAAGCCAAAAGCAGCCACCCTTTTGCACACATAGCCTCTTTACCTTATGTATCGGCCAGTTCTAGTTTTGTCATACCCTTTAAATATATATATAAGGGTTATAAAAACCAAGCAACCAGAGAAGCAAACCAGCAGCTAGAAAGACAGAGTGTGAAATTCACCTAAACATACTTAAAATTCCAAACAGCAAAAAAATAAATAAATGTACAAGTATATAATGACCTGATTTTCCAATTGATCCAATATTCCTCCCTATGTGGAAAATAAATATTCATAGTTTTGCATTTCTTTTGAAACATTTCTTTCAATTCCTGCGGGTTAACCCGCTGCTACACCAAGAACTGGAATTATATTTGAAAAGCCTTATCTGCTACGAGTGCAATAATACGAAATAACAAATTTTTGATACACAGTATACGACATTATCTTTTTTTTCTTTTTTTTGCACAGTACTAACCATTACTTGTAAGGAGGAATAGTGGATCAATTGGAAAATCAGGTCATTAGTTACTTGTAGACTTTGATACACTAAGCGCACAGATCATTTTTTTCCCGTTTGTATGTAAGGAGCCCTGTGTAAATTGTTGGTGCTACATAAATAAAAAATACCGCTTTATACTAAATCCCATGCAGCTTGCAACGATTAGGTGCAACCAGCCACGTGGAGGCTTGCAATGAGTGCGGGGTACAGTAGCTAAAATAAACTCACATGAATTAACAAAGACTAACAAAGAATGCATTAATGTTTCTAATTCAAGAAGCAGCTTTATATAGTGACATACTATATATATATATATATATATATATATATATATATGATTGTGATTTATATAGCGGCATCATATTCCGCAGTGCTGTGCAGTGGGTAAACAGGACATAGCAAATAGTACATAACATAACAATTGGACAGAAACAAAAACAACATCTATATAAATGTATGCCGTGCAGCCATGTCTCAGCACACAAATACATACTGTGCACCTCCCAGCTCAACAGAAATCAGTACCTTGCTGATCTTAAGCAGGGAGCTCCCGTCTTGTCCGTGGCAATGTACCGGGGCGCTGTGGACTTTATACTGGGTGCAGGCAGCTGCTTCCTATCACATTACATCACATCTCTCAATATGCTGCGGGCGCCTCTTTGTGCATACATTCTGAGCAGAAGGTTCGGGCTCTGTGACCCCCACTCCCCTCCCACTAGCTGCTGCTCCTGCTGCAGTAACCCTGTAAATACCAGAGCATAATGAAACATTCCTATAGGTACTAGGATGACCTTTGGCTCAGTAGCATTCTAAGAGTTAAATCAACACTTATGTTTCTAAGGTCTGAGGAAAAGTAAACCAAGAATGAATGTTCAGTGGCGGACTATAATTTCCAGATCTCTATATAATAAGTAATCCATCATGCATTTTATATCCTGTAAATTGTGGTTTATCTAATATTGTATTGCCATGGAAACAGCAATAAATCCAGTGTTTTCTTTTGTGTGCTTCAGCACAATGGCATGTCTGTGCATGGGGGGATGCACTGAAAGAGTGGGGAGGGTCCTACATGCTCCACTGCAGCTAAGGCTTTGTGGCACACAGTAGGGGCCAGTTGGGCTCCCAATACACAGATTATGGATGAGGGTTCTCCAAACTCCAAATTGAGCAAGAATGGAACTTTGCCACCCAGTTGTCTACTATGGCTTGGAGACATAGAAGATAACATAGAACCAGTTTTGGTACTGGAGGCCATTCCCTCTAGACTGTAAGCTCGTTTGAGCAGGGCCCTCCTCACCTGTTGTCTCTGTTAGTCAATTTGTTATGTTACATACTACTTGTTATGTCCTGTCCACCCATTGTCCAGTGCTATGGAATTTGATGGCGCTATATAAAACAATAAATGATAATAATAATAAACAGTTCATCACAATAAAGCACACCCACCGTGGGCTTTAGGAAAAAGTAAAATTGTCCTAAAATGCCACACGGGAAGGCAATATTAAACAGATCAAAACATCCAATAAAAAAAAACATGTACCCATGAAAAATCTAATGTAGTGAATCTAAAATTCTTCTGGATATTTTCACATAGCATTTTTGAAAGAAAAGAAAATATACTGTATCAGCATTGACTGATACCATTCCTTTTTACGAGACAGAGCTGTCTTTCACTTAGATAAACACATGGTCGGATGTGAGGCCCCACATTTGTCCTGCATAAGCAGTCTCAACCGCTCACAAATTCCCACCCCTTCTGAAATACTTTCATACCTCATCTGCAAGGTTTCAGCACATAATAGAAGGAGATCTCAAGTTGTATCCTTTATTGAAACTAGAAGCCAGTAACAATTATTTGTCCCTGGATAAAGTTATGGAACCCATAGTATTTCTCCTAATTCTGCCATTTTTTCTATTCTAAAGACGGTTCTATGCCTACACAGGATCAAGAAGGGCAACTTTGCTGCCTCAAATGAGCTTACAATCTAGTTACAGATGGATACTATATTTCATGTTTCACAATTAAATAACAGATGTTTCTCATAAAATGAGATTCACTTTTCTTCAGAGATAAAAAAACATTTCCTGTGTGTTCTAGAGACACAAACTGCTGGAGACCACGTTTTTTTCCTTAGTTTTTGCTTTTCAACTTTGGTATGCTAATCTGTTTTGTCTATGGATGTTTGCTATGGTTAACATAATGATATCCTTTAGCACAGTAAGTTTGAAGATAAGTGTGATGGGAACGACCTGTACCCCGACTGGGTACACCCGCTGGACATTGCTTCCTCCGCCCCATGGCCGGGACACCAGAGATTAACCCCTTCACCGTCAGACAGAACCAGCTTTGCAGAGAGAAGGGTTGCCTTACCACTGTGCCTAGCCGAAGCTGAGCTACAACGTGGGGCTATTGTCCTCAAAAGATCAACAAGTGATCATAGCAGAGGACACAGCTCTTCAGGAACCTCGGCGGCACTGTAGTATACGGAAGTATAGCAATACAGCGCTCTACCGCCCTGATAAGGGCACCACCGAGGCTTACCTCAATAACAAGACAGGACTCGTAGTGAGGTAAAACAGGGACTGTTTATTTGGGAAACACACAGGCTTATATATAGGTTAGGTGAGAAACAAACCATAAATCATGTCCACATCTTCCCGCCCTGCCCAGACAGTCCGATGCCATACTCTGGCCTCCGAGTCCCACAATATCTGTACAACCTTAAATCGTAATTTACGGGGTGATTCTGAAGGAGTGGCGGCGATCTACCGATAGATAGCTCGCAGTCCTGAGGACTCCCTCCCGGATAACCCCACCACACGTGGGGTATCTCCATACAATAGTGCTGTGGTCTGGCCGATGGTGTCCGGGCTACGAGGGGTTAAAGTCCGTGGGCAGGACATGTGGCACATGGACAGGATAACACATGAGGGAAGAACAAAAGCATAACAATAATCACACATATATTGGGACATACCGAATTCAGACAATAACTACCACAGATGGCACCGATTTACCCGGGGTCGTCACAATAAGAATCTTGCTGACTCCTTTGGTTTCTGTTGTACAAAACTGTCCATATACTATCTCCAGTATATATTGCCCAACTGCAAGTAGAATGAGGCATAAAAAACACGTAAAATTCCCCATGACTAAGCACATCGACCAGGTTACTTTTCCCAGAATGTAAACAAGAACAGGTATTTCAACAACCCTATAGTAGCCTTTAGAATTCACGGCCCTTCTTCCAGTTAATAAAATCCAATAACACAGTAAAATCCACTATGTTTAATTTTGTAGGACTACAGTTCCAAGCAGAAACCCACTGTCTTCTTGTGATAAGAAAGAGCTATTATAGTTTTCTATTTCTATCTGCCATGCTTTACAAGGAGCAGGGTAAGCTAATCAGGACCCTCTTCTCCCCCACATTAACATGTGTTAATGTTATTGCAAGTTTTCAATATTTAAAATTTTAATGGGATTTGTTATTTTAAATGCCATAGCGATTTCTTTTACATTTATTGTTACTGATCAACTTTTGTTGGTCTGCAACACATGAAATGTACAGGTGTCTTGGCAAAAATGACTATTCTACATTATCAAGATATGCAACCTTGGCTTTTACCTGCTTTGAGTTAACTCTACTCTCGTGTCCCACGTCTCCCATCTTGCCCTGCTAACCTCTTTTAGAGGGATGCTGGAGCCATCATATGAGGTTTAATGTAGAGTATGTGACAGCTGTGATGACCATTTAAAATTACAGCGTGTCCATATTGCATGTTCATTTGCCCATTCGTATCTGCATATGCGAGTTTGGGGTGGTGGCTTGACATGGCTCATTACCATGCTATGGTTGACAATGTCTGCAAAGGTTTACAATAAACAGACCAGCCAGGTTCAGAAACATTATAAACAACATGTGGAGAATAAGTCAAGACTCCCTGTAAGAGGAAATCTTAACCAATTTGGAACGAATACAGAATGTAACTAGCACTTATGAGACAACAGCTTACTGAACATACATAAGAGAAAATTTATGCTGTTCACAACAGACCACATAAACTGGTACATCTGTGAAGTCCCTGGCATCTCCTTCAAAGAGTGAAGATCATGTTCTGGCAGCCAAGGAATGTTATACTTTCACGGAACATTGTCCCTTTTTGACAGGGCTCAGTAATTAATGCTGACCTCTGTTCTTGCCAATGGCATTCTAGACGGCTATTAAAATGGACAAAATATATTTTATACAAAAAATACATTTCTTAATGATTTGGTTTCAGAGTCTGCACACACTTACTGACAGTGCTACTTTAAATGCACTTGATTTGGTATCTACAGGAGGAGCCAGCTTTAGAATACAATGTTAGCAGTGTGTGGAGACTGTACCGTGACACACATTCTAGCATCTGCTTGGATGGAAGCCAGTATAAACACGGAGCGGACAAAAATAAATACCCGTAAAAACACATTTTCACATAGTAATTTTGGGGCACAGAAGGGGCTTGGTTTCAATGACCCACCAAGTGGTGAATTTACCTTCAGAGGTCCCCCAGCCATCCCCTCCAACATTGTGGTAGTAGATACTAAACTGTGGACACAAGCAGTGAGTGTGCCTGCATTTCTCTCCCAAAAGGTTTGCTAAGAAGACAAAGGTCTGTGCCTTGATTTGTTTTGTTTTTGCTGGCAGCGGATAAGCCACCCAACTATCGTCAGTGGAACCTGTTAGCGCAAAGATTTTCTTTTGTTTTCTTTATTTAAATTGTTTTATTTGCCAGACCTACTAATAAGTGATGAGATTTCATCAGAAATACGAACATGTGGTGTTTCAAACATAAGATTGTGTGGTTATATGGTCCCATGTCACAAAATGTACAACTCACAAACATTTTGGGTCTATCCACTAAATTGTCGAATGATCAGTCGAGATAACCGCTTTCTCGACAGACCAGACTGCTGTCCAAATACACCTCCTCACCCCTTCAGAGGGGCATCCTTGCCCCTACCTCATGCTGACCGGGGTGAGTGGGTTTAACCTGTAAAGAATTTGGAGAGGCATAGAACCCATCATCGTACATGCTTGCTAAACTTCTACAAGTTATCATTAGTTTTTGGGATTTTTCCCCTTAGAGTTGAATTACCCACTTAACTTTCATCAAGAATGGATCATGGAATTACTTCAAAAGAATACCTAGTAAGGTATCGCTTAATTGCTTTGCAAAAGTATAACAGAGCGACCAAAGAATATATGCAGATTAGAATGGATTGTCCTGCATGGTGCTTGGCCATACTCAGGCTTTCACATCAATATGAAGGTCCTAGATGTAATGAAAATTCTCGTGGCCTAAAGTCTCTAATTTCTTTTTTATTATTATTTATTTGATTTTCATATTACAATATATAATTTAAACACAATAAACAAATTTACAGATCATAGTCGTCCTGTTTATAACTTATAACACTATTTCAACGATCTGTAATAAGATAATTTCAATAACAATAAAATATAAAATACATCCATACTAACATTCTGGAAAAATATAACTTTTGAAACAAAAAAATTTTTTTTTTTTTAAATGATTCTATAGATAGGTGTGTAAATGGCTATAGCAATACTCTTTGCCACAAATTCATCTTTGTGAACACAAAAAACTGTGTAATGTATCACATGTTCCCATGGAATTATGCTGTCTTTCATTAATATATGTCAGATTACTTTTACCAGGTAATACTTAGATCCAGAACCATAACCCATCACCTTTTACCTGCATAAATTACAAACACTTCCCAGAAAAACTACCACATTACCTGACCAGAAGGCTCAGCCCATCTCCATGCCGCCTATAACCTTTGGTCAACATACAGAAATGTTCTTATGTGTAACAGTGTCAGAGGAAAACTACGTTATATGGATTTTCTTATCCATCTTGGAATAATATTCCAGGTTATTCCTGTAAAACACCTTCTAAATTAACTCAGTTTATTATTTCTACTTAATTTGATCTCATCCTTTTTCTGTGTTGGCCATATGATTTTGATATGACATGTTCTAAGTTTGCATTTAAAGTTTTTAAGCAAGCAAAGTTAGTTTGAAACATGCTATTTATTTATTGTCAGTGGATAAACAGCTAGAAAATGTATCAAGGAATATGGAACACAGGATATTTATCCTTATATCATGTAATGAAATTCTGTGTTCCCCAGGATATAGGGATGTGATAAAAGTGATATTGCTTTGATTTTATCTTTGCTGAATTCTGCTTATGCACTGCTGTCAGCTTTTAAACAGGAAAACGTGCAGAGACAGCCGACATGAAAAATGGTTTTAGGCTTAGCAAGTGAACTGTGAATTAATAATTTTGTAGATTCAATCCAAGGAAGGCCCTGAGCATTATGGTCTGCAAGGACTGCCAAAAGCTGGCGCTAGCAAGTCTTAGAGTTATTGGAAAAAAAACATACAGTACACTGATTTTGCTACATATTTAGAGTATGCTCTATTTGGAGAAAGGAAGATATTTCACCATGTAACTGATTCACATCAACAATGTCCCAACTTGTCCATCTAGAGCACACATTGCACCATGTTCGAGCAGTGATTCGTGATAACATTGGATCTGGGGAGTAGATGGCATAGCTTCATCTTGGAGGAATGTCAGCCTAAGTAGATACCTCAGCACAAGGGCAGAACTATAGTTGTGTGAGCAACCCAACACCTGGTATGAATCCCTCCCCTTTGTACTCTGACCTTCTTGAGCATCTGTATGGATTTTTGTCTTACAGACATGCCCCTTCTGCTTCTCTGAATGGAGCCGCAGCGTTTAAGTAAAAGTGCAAGGCTATCTAACAGAACAAATGGCATACTTCTGCCAGTGAAGGCATGAGAAGGCTTCTGATGAGTTTAGAAATGTTTTTTCCACGTTTAATTTTAGTGATCACAGAGAGTCTACCCAATAGTGCCACCATGTATTGGATAAGTGGTTGGATTCTGAGGTCTACTTTGCCAACCACCTCTTCATTTTTGACATTTGCCATTGGTTCTGCTGCTGACCCCATACAATATATTTACATGCACGCAGACATCTGCTTTCTAGGTTCCATGGGTTACTCAGTGATGGGTATCAATAGCGTAGAGTATGTAACTGAGGAGAATATCACAATAAAATGCTTCCATTTTCCAAGACATGTATAACTGGGTAAATGATTACATTCTGTGAGTTTTTACATACCACATATCCCAGGATATTACTTTATATGTGCTGGCCAGCACCACATGAAATCTATATTACGTCTGTCACGAACGCACCCTACTCCATGCGTACACGTCACTTGGTTCTGGTGGTAAAAGGGTTAAAATTCACTATCTGCCCTAGACCGAAAATAGTGATAAAATTAA
Source organism: Spea bombifrons (assembly GCF_027358695.1). NCBI lineage: Eukaryota > Metazoa > Chordata > Amphibia > Anura > Pelobatidae > Spea > Spea bombifrons. Next base: position 119,894,508 of record NC_071087.1, on the reverse strand, counting down.
AAATACCCACCCTTAATACCACCCACAATTAACTATAATGACATAACTAATATCATAACGCTGCCACCAGACAATTTATAAATGGGATGCCTTGGTCCCGCAAGTGAATTAGACTAAACCCCACACAATATACTTTAAACAATAATTATGTGATTTCAAATTACCAATAAATTGGTCTAATCAGGTAACGTGAGTCTCTACCAGACAAAGGCAGAACTAAAGGAATATTTATTACGAACAAAAAATAGTCACAGTGCATACAAAAAAACAGATTTACACCAAACAGATCAAAATAAAAAGGAGAAATTACAGAAAACCTAACTACTCACTTGAATGGTAAAGTAACAATTTTTACTTGCTCCGGCAAGGAAAGATGGCGACTTACTCAAAATTAGATCTTGGCCCCTAGTAAGCACCATGACCAATTTCCTCTCATTAACTTTATACCTTTTCCAGTTCATCTCGGGTTTCCAAGCCGGCCCAGAGGTGGTATAAGCGGAGGGAAGGTGTACCAAAAGTGACCTCCCCCTTGTGTTGTAGAAACATTTCAGTCAAAATAACTTAATTTATTTTAATTTCTTCCAAACAGCTTAAGTTGCACTAGCCATATTTGTATTCTTTTTGTAGGGTGCGCTTCCCCGTTGATGATTATGAATCTATGGGTTATCTATGGGTTATCTATGGGTTATTATTGATGTATGTGTTGGATATGACCTGGATTTGAAATGGTTTTCCTGACTGCTAATGGTCACTTAGCATATCAAAAAAAAATCATAATCTATGAGGGGATACAGGCATATGGTTGATTACTCGGTCCGTTTACACTTGAACCTAGACATAGCGGCACCTCCTCTGTAACATTTCACACCTTGCAGATGGCTCTGGTTGGAGTCCCAGCATCAAAAGACAAATTTATCTTATAAGACCTTTTGGCACCACATGCCTATACAATCGAATGAACCCCTCTCATGCTGAAATTGGCCATACCATCTCTACTGGGTAGGAAGTCCGTGTATACACTACACAAGTTGGCGTGACAATGTCCTGGACAAAAAGGTTGATGTGGCAACTCTTCCTGTGGGCAAGGGTCAGTTAATATTTTGTTAAAAAAAGTGGGTAGACAGTAAATTCACACCAAACAGATTTCTCCATGACCAAGGTTTATACAATTATACTATCCACGATGGTATATTAATTATGAATATAAGCATAGCACCTAAATATTTGACTAAGAAGCACTTTTATTTATGCCCAGCCTACAACCAGGATTTGTTTTACTAACTAGGCAGTCATCCAAATGTTTTAGTTGATTCAATGAGTCTATTGTTTCACAAGGTAAAAGGGAATCAATAGCAGTGTTATATTATAATTAATTAATGTATATATTTGCATTCAGGGAAAAACAAACAAGCATTTAACAGAATCTATGGATTAACCTTTTTTCTCAATCCCAAACTATTTGCCTTGCATGAGATGATTTCCATACATGCACATATGTGAGATACCAGTTGGCAGCAATGCTGGAGTTCCAGTAGCACTAAAGAGACCCCCAGCACGCATGTACAGAAAGCACTCCTATTTCTTTGGGAGTCCATTCCTGACAGTGACTGGCGGCTTCAAGTAGTCAAAACTGGCATCAAACACAGACCGTGGAGGGGATGGTATGCAGCAGTTGGTAAGTATTTTGGTTCTCCTCCCATGTTAAAGAATGCATACTAAAGAGCACACAATTTACTGCTATATGCCTCCATCGGCGGAAGGGCAATAAACTACTTTTAATAAAATTACCCATAGCTGTTTTTTATTCGTCAGTTTAGTTGTTTTTGGACAATATATATATATATATATATATATATATATATATATATACTACAGTATTACAAAGCACTTACAGATTACAAAACCACCCCACAGAAGTATGTTTCTGAAAGCAGATAACCTAAGCTATTTCGCAAGATTTATTCAACTACTTTTCAAACCTCCATCTCTCCACCAACCTCTTCTAAAATATGCGGCATGTTTTGGCAGAGATTTACATTTCTACATTATTTCTACAGGGATTGGTATGTGTTCACAATTTTTTTTGCTATTTCTTATACCCCATATACACATTCACATGGGAAGCAAAACTGTTAAGCCACCATGTCACGAACAGACGACTGTAAAGAGCCAGAGAGCCCAATGATGGAATTTTAGGAGTCACCGTGCAAGAGCGGAGACACAGGAACAGATGCAGGGCAACCAAGTATTGGGCCATCAGGATTGTGTGCCCACATACCAGGAGGCTGAAATAGCATTGGGAAGTATCCGGTACAGATAACAGGATATAGAGATATCTGTAGCCAAGGACAGAAAAGGCAGGACAGAGCCAAAGTAGAAACAGGTTGCAGAATCAGGAATACAGGTTACAGGGACAGGCTACACATAAGATCTGACATAAATAGGACAGGACACCCCTCTGCCGGGGCACAGGACAGGACGACAGTAGAGGGCTGACAAGACCAGGTTACACATGACAAGACTACACAGAAATAACAGGACTGAACAGGATAGACTAGACAAGGACATGAATAGAACCCCTTTCTAAGATAACAAGATTGGAGATTCCATCACATATTATGGCCATAGCATGCCTTAGCCCACAACTACGCCGAAGTACTCCAATATATCGGTGGGTCCTAACACTAAATCCATCCTCCCGAATTACTAATAAGCTGGAACTAAACAATGAATCTAAACACACAACCAATAAGGCAGACTGAGACAAACATAACAAATGGGTGGGGCACACCTTATAATAAACTATATTATAAGTTATATTATCATAAGCTGAAGCTAAGAGTGGGACAGGAATCAACGAATAAGAAGTTCAGGACAGAGCATAAGGGAATAGTGAAGAATATGAATTTATAATATGAATAATAAAAGATTACCGATTTTTACACAAATTGTGATTTTTAAGTTCCTCTGTAAAACCTGAATCAGTTTATGAATTTGGAAGGTCAATCAGTAGCATATTTCACAGTGCTATATGTGTATTGTATCATCCAGCCACATACTATAGCAGGAGTTGCCCAAGTAACCTCATAGTATCCATTCCTGAAATTGATCACCAGTAAAAATAAAAAATACACAGTTATTAAAGTTTAAGTGATGCCCATTAGCCCTCCTCATCCCTGCAAAATGTTTCTAGAGGAAACAAACTGAGCCTAAGCCCCATCTCCTTCCGCTTCATGATCCTTTATAGCGTCATGTTGCTGGATGGCCAGCAGTATTTTTGATTGGAGATTAACCACTGTTTTGGGAGACCACATCGGCCATGATTTCCCGGCATGTATACATTTCACCTGTCGCCAACAACCACAAATAGTGCTGCCATTTGGTATATGAGAGTAATTCCCATTTATACGTTTGGACATCCTACAGGGAACCACTTGTGCTGGCCAGCAATACACGGAAATCATATGTCCTGGAAAACATGGTAGTTCCAGAAGCAAGCAATGAGACCAAAACAAGCGTTATACTAATTCCCATCACTCCAATATGCAATAATCTGCTGGCATGTCAATGTTAAATAATAAATAAATTGGGTCGCCGACACCCAAAAACATCTTTTATTAAGGGACAGTACCATCAAAAATTACAGTTCATTATTTGTTTAATTTGTAATTATTTTGATGCATTCAGTCTAATCTGATAAAACACATCATATATTCATACCTGGGAACTTCTCGGCTCCGGCTACCCAGAGCCTTCCCTTGCGGGATGCGGCCAGATGGCCAGATGTTGGTGGGTGGACCCGCTGACATTGGCTGACGTCGAGGGAGTTCCCACTGATGGTAGCGGGAAACACCCCCATTTCAAGGAAAAAATGGGTGGGGAGCGGGGTGTGTCAAACCCGGAGAGTTCCCAGGTATGCATATATTCAGGGGGATAACTGCTCCCTAACATGACAACATTTCCAATGCATTGTGGGTGAGGGAATTACACAGATCTTGCAGGCCTGAAAATGCACAAAACTATTTCACAACCATTATTTTAGAATACAACGGGCATTCCAAACCCTACATCTGTTGATAAAAACTAGCCATATAAAGGTGCGCATCTTGTATATAAATATTGCAAAAAAACAAACAAAAAACACTTAACTGCCACATCTGAAATGGCAATATAGCATCAGCAATACCTATAAAGGTTTTTTTTTTAATACCATTTATAGATGTTATTTTTGGCACTGTCCCTTCCACTTGAGAAACTTTTTTGCAGCACCCCCAAGTTTATACAACAAGGCTCAACAGGTCTCTTGATTTTAATGAGTGAGTCAGAGAACTGGTAACTATGGGCAGCTGTTGCTATGGCCAAAACAGAAAGGAGAAGCGAAATAAGGGATTTCACATACACTATACAAAGAAAAATACTGCGACACTTGACCATTACATCAACAGGGACTTTGATGACATCATATTCTACATAACTACTATACATAACGACATAAGTGGGCGCCGGCCAACTCTTCGCGTTCGTCCTCGAGGGGGAAAAAATCTTTGTATTCCGCTAACATTTGCCCGTTCCTGTGTTCGGTTCGGGCAACTATTCGTGTACATTGTTTGTGTTTGTTTTTTTCTTTGTTTTTGAAGAAGGGGTTAATACGGGGTTAACGCGGTATGGACTACGCAGCAGCTTTGGCTCCAGGATTTTAAATGTACAAGCAACTCTATTGGTTGCCTGCAGGGGCCTCCTCTGCCATCAACCAATGAAGTACACCTCTACTTCATTGGTTGATGCCAGACGAGCCCCCTGCTGGCGACCAATAGAGTTGCTTGTACAGACTTTTAAAATCCTGGTGCAGCAACTTTGCCGGCAGAAACCACTGGTCTCCCTGCTCCAACAGTTAAATGTCCGTACCAGCGACTTTATTGGTCGTTCGTACAGACTTTTAACTGTTGGAGCAGGGAGACCAGTGGTCTCTGCCGGCCAAGTTGCACCGTAAGGAGTTAAAGGGCCGTGCGAGTGAGCCTATTGGTTGCTTGCACGGCCCTTTAACCCCTGACGGCTACGGATTTCCGCCGCCATGTTCGGTATTCGGGCTGAACAACGAAAACGCACACTTAGTGTTCGTTTTCATGTTCGCCCAAATCAAATGCACATGTCTAATAACTACATAAACAGTTATATGTAGCTGGCCCCCACTTTGCAGCTATATCAGCTTCCACTCTTCTGGAAATGCTTTCCTTCATGTGGTCTTCCAGTTCACGGCTGGGTTGCTGCTGTTCCTAAACACTTCCCCCATGGAATATCTAGCAAGGATGTAATTTCCCGAAATGACTTATTGCAAAGGTGGCATCCTATTACAGTACGAACTTGAATTCACCAAGCTCTTCAGAACAATCCATTATTTCCATAAATGTTTGTAGACTGCTTGATTTTATATACCTGTGGCTATGTGGCTGATTGAAACACCTGAATTCAATAATTAAGAGGTGTGTCCCAATACTTTTGCCCATATAGAGTATTAGAAAGTTAGCTACATACTACAAAAGTACCGGGGAACCAGCAGCCAAAGTCAGCATATAGCAAGATGCCAGACAAGGTGTGAGGTTGTCTTATCTCATCATCATACCTGGGAACTCTCCGGGTTTGTCCCAGACATTGCCGGGTGAAGCACCTCTTCTCTGGTTCTCCAGGTCAAGACCCTAATCCTGCGACCTACCACTGATATCACAGGACCGCCCCCTGACATCAGTGTGCAGTCCTGGCCACGTCCCGCAAGGGAAGGCTCTGGGTAGTTGGAGCCCAGAAGTTCCCAGGTATGCACATCATGCTATAGACTCTGCCCATATGATAATTTATGGCGCTATGGAATCTGCTGGTACTATATAAAAATGTAACAACCACAAGGGTAAAGGATATGGTGTTTTAAGACGATCATATCATAACATGATTACTAACAATGAAGTTAGTTCCTTGGTAATAATGGCTGACCATACCGGATTGGCAATAATAGCAGATCACATGTCCAATGGAAAACTACAAAAGTGCACCTTGTGGTCGGTATGGGGCATTTCCATAGCACCTCCCATATGACCAGGTGTTATCTGATTGGTTTAGACAGGTATACCCCATGAGTCTATAAAAAGATAGAAGTAACTATGGCTAAGGAGACTTCAGTCATGGGTTGACCATTGAAGCGGAATGAAAATGTGTCTCGAACTCTTGTAGATACCCAGGGCAAAGATGGCAGCAGAGTCAAGTATATGAAGAATATGAAAATTGTGAATGAGGTGTTTTGAGAATGAAAATATGCTATATAATTACACCGTGAGGTGTTTTGTGAACGATAAACATTTTGGGTTTATTTTTTTTATATATATATATTTAATTTTATATAATATATGTTGTGCTATAAGGATGCATAAGGATCTGTTGGTTCTTATATGTTTGTCCCCTAAAGTTTGGCCACCTGGTGAACCACATACTGAGAATATCTCCAAATCTGGTAAAATAAAAAAAGAAATAAATAACATTTTGGGTCTGCTCTATAAGTAGAAATAAGTGTAAATTTGTACTTTACATTTTCAGGGCTCCTTTCTACTCGCGTGAGGCAGGCAAATTATAAAGGAAAAAGACACACAACTTTTTATACCCAGTCTAGTAGGGATAGAAATCACACATCATGCGACGCTACAGCACCACACCTATGATGCTAACGAGACCCTCCCTTAAGAGATGATGCTTGTTATACTAGAGAAAAAAGGAACATGTGACATCACGATCACAGCCCCCCCATCCATATTGAACGTATATAATGCTGATATATACCGGTATATATTGTAAAAGCGTAATCGTACTCACTCCATAGCGACAGCTGGATGAGAGGCGTGGCTACAAGTGACACATGGGCGTTCTTGTAAATTATACATGGGCGTGGCTATGTGCGCCACAAAATAGTGCGTGTATCGTGTCACCCCTCGTATACAATATGTGTGTAGTCCGTGGGAAAGCATTGCAGTAAACAACGAGGGGGGTGTGCTGGGTCATGCGCTAGTAACAAAGACACTTTTACGGGGGTTGTGTAACTTGACTTTTTGTGACAGGCGTATTATGGGCAGCCCGCGGGGTCCTTGATCTCATGGCGGCCCGGTGTCTGTGTCCTGGCAGGAGTGCTGTCCCCCTGGTAAAGGGTACACGGGGACTGTCAGGTATGTGGGGGTTAGACAGAGGAGGGCAGACGTTAATTCGTGGGATACAGAGTATGTGCGATGCCTGCAATGTGTGCGGGTGGATGGAGAGATAGCGTTAATCTTACTGGTGTGCAGAGAAAGGGCAGACTGTGTCCCGCTTTTAGTTATGTAGGCACAGGACATATACACCTGACTCGTAAAGTTTAGAACAAGAGGTTAAAATCTTAAACTAGAGGGTCAGTGGTTAGATATAACGTAAGAAAGTTTTACTTTACTGAGAGGTGGTGAAGGCTAATACAGTGAGAGGATTTAAGCATACATTAGATAGAGCTTCACGCCTCCTGAACCAAGGGCTGTCAGACGCTATGATTCTCTTCCAGCTGTTGACCAGCCAGTCCTGCCTAGCAGTATGTAGGACGTATAGCTAAGTCATTATGTTCTGCCAGTTCATACTTGACACGCAAGATAATGTATACTGGACTGATAAAAATGGCTGACATGGTTGAGTCAGGATTGGAGAAGTGTTCTATTGTCAGGATACCAGAGCAATAAGTATGTTTGAGGTACATAGATTTCTCTGAACAGGCTCGGGTAACGTGAATTTGTATAAATAAAGAGAAGTCGCCTGCTTTGTAATGTAGGGTGTTTTATTGGTTAGTCAAGCCTATTTACCTAGGTAATTCATGTGGGAAAAGAATAATGTACTTTATTTAAGCTATTGAATTTTGAATATATTTCCAGGTTTTCTTTTTTGGGGGTATATTATTGTCCGTAAAGGCTTTAGAACAGGGGCGTCTAACCTGCGGCCCTCCAGCTGCTGCAGGACTACATCTCCCATCTTCCTAAGCCAGCACCTTAGCTGAAAGAGCATTATGGGAGATGTAGTCCTGCAGCAGCTGGAGGGCCGCAGGTTGGACGCCCCTGCTTTGGAATATGGTAGTTCTGAGATCACAGAAATATATTGTTTACAGAACATTGATATTTAGCCCCAACCAAGGGCTGTCCCTCCTAAACATATACAGTGGTATGCTATGTGGCATTATGGATGGACTTCGATACACCCCATCCCTCTTTTTACATAGTCTGTTGTTTCTGTTTACAGGTATTCGTTATGACTATGATTTGTTGGTCATTGGCGGTGGATCTGGAGGTCTGGCGTGTGCCAAAGAAGGTAGGACCAATTGCTTTGCAACATTAAAATAATGGAAAAGATATTTTGAAGATTATTTATTAGAAAACATGTCAGAAGTGTAAATGATCATTGAGACGGCGCTTGCTATAATTACATTAATATTAGTATATGTTTCACTATGTACTTTCGTGGTCTTGATTATGGTAGTTTACATGTGTATATATCCTTAAAATAGACAAATCGGGTGAAATGAAGATATACCGGTGGCTCTTGTATCCATTTGCAATAGGATTACTGGGGCTCATGTCGAGATGTAATTGTTGAATGCTCTAATGTGGTCTTGGTACACCAGCTGACCAATCTAAAGGCCCAATGCTGGCTTTACTGGATTCTATCACAAACCCAGCAGGTAGGGGGTAAAGGGTAAAGCACTGAGAGTATTTGATATTAATAGTATGTGGTAGTTTTATGTTCTCGAACAGTTTGCGCATGTGTGTTGACCCCCCCCCATAATGTCATTTTTTTTTTCATAATTTTTTGTTTTTTTAAAACAGCTTCACAATTTGGAAAGAAGGTTGCCGTCTTTGATTATGTTGATCCATCCCCAAGAGGTAATGGAGAAACCAGTTTTACCCACGGGTCACTAGTTATAAGAAACATCAATTACCCACCAATAAAGGGGATATCTCTCTGATGGTGGGTAATAGATTTTGTGTGGAGGTGTGGGTTAAAGCACTGTTTAATTTTTTTACTTGTTTTTATGGTTTATGCTAGTTGGTGCAGTATACATGCATTCCTTTGTTTTTATTTTACATTAATCATAAGGCCAGTCTTAATGGACAAGTGGATAGCTCATATATTCAAGTGATCTTTTATTGATAACACACACATGATGACCGGTCTCAACAATATTGTTTAATTACTTACATGAAAGTTATACCAAAGCCTGGACCAATTCATGTCTGAAAGCCATTGCTTATGAATATTTCCCTCTTGGAAGTATGCAATACAGAAATTTCTTTTTATTGAAAAGCAATACTAAATTATTAAGAAACGGTAAAAACTATTATGGAAGCGTTCATTTAAAGGGGCAGTCTGGAGTTCCACACAACCCAACCAATGAACGGTGCATATTAAAGTATTGAATACATCATGGCATGGTATTATGTCATGTGTTGTACGCCTCCATGAGGTTAAACTGCAGTTCTATATTCTTGTGACACTTCTTCAAATGTGTGTTGTTGTTGTTTTTTCTTTCTGCTAGGCACCAAATGGGGTATTGGAGGTACATGTGTCAACGTTGGCTGCATTCCCAAAAAGCTAATGCATCAAGCAGCACTCCTGGGCAGTGCCCTGAAAGATGCCCCTCACTACGGCTGGCATGTACAACAGCCAACATCACATGACTGGTAGGTAATGTGGCACACTTCAGTCTATATGCCTCTGATTGGGCGAGTGACACCCTTATGGGGCTGTCAGTGGAAAAGTTTAGCACCCCATAGCACATTTTTACCTACCTTGCTATGACATAAACATATTTCTTATGCAACCTTTTTAATGTGTAGCCTCAAACTTTCATGGGATTTTCCAATTTACGGAACTTAAAAAGGAACACGGGTGCTTTTGAGACAAATAAACCTGCCTATGTATAGTGTGGTGCAACAGCGCCCCCTTGTGTATTTTTCACAAGAACCCTATTTATACAATATTTGGGTCACCCTTCTGCATTTATAAAAAACCATTAAAACTTTAATTTTCAAAAACAAATCTCTTCATGCTCCAGGTCCAAAATGTCTCAAGCTGTCCAGAATTATGTGAAATCGTTGAATTGGGGACATCGAGTACAACTACAGGACAAGTAAATGCCATTCTTTTAAACGCTTATGGGTCTATTAACACTGTGTTTTATGAAGTTTCTTTTCAAGAAATAGGGGAACCGTAACAAAAGGGTATAGTACACATTTCTTTAAATGTTCCCAGTGTAAAAAAGTTTTATTATTAATATATAATTTATAATAATACTATTATTATTTTGTTATTGCTATTATTATTAACGATAGTGTTATTATTTAATTGCCACTGATTTTGGAGGAGTAACTTGTGAAATACGATTAGTGTGACATCTTGTGCAAATCATTTATGAATAGTTTCTGCACATTTTCTGACTGCAAAATAATAGTTAATAGCTGAAATGTTAGTTAAAAAAGAAACATATGCTTAAATGTGCTGCTTAGTAACGTGATCTTATTCCGTTAGTTTCTGTCGTTTTATCTTATATGTTTATCCAAAATGAAACCTAAAACACCCTTTTTTGTATATACTGTAGTAACTTTTATTAACCCGTTCAGTCCAGGGGGGTTTTCATAACCAAAGGACAAAATATTTTTGATGTTTTTGCCATATGTTTGTTATAATTGTGATTTCCCTTTTCTGTATTTGTTGAACCCACACAAATTATACACAATTTCATTCAGGAGAAATTGGGCCATCTTTTAAAACAGAAATACATACAACATAATTTATTATTAGTGATAATGTACTAAAATAGGAAAGAAATTATATTTCATATTTGGATTAAAAGTGTACAATTGTCACAAAAAACCCAATGGTTTAATTATCTAATCAAAGAATAAGTTCCGCAAGAGGAGTTTGAATGTTTTGACGAGTACCCCCAAAATTTTGGGTTTTAGCTATTTTAGGTTAAAATGTCAGTAAGTCATAACTATAATAACCTTGTTTTACTGCTTGAAATATGTGATATGTATAGGAACACTTGGTGTCAAACAAGAAAGGTTTTCTTTACTGTTAACTGTTCCATGACAACTTGTGGCATTTATTTGGTCTTTTGTTACAATAGGAAAGTGAAGTATTATAACATGAAGGCCAACTTCTTAGACGAGCACAGTGTTCGTGGACAAACAAAAGCCGGGAAAGAGGTGAGTGGCTGTACAAATGTATGGTGTTCTAAGTGAGCAGTGTCAATGCTAAGATCTATGGCACCCTGCATCTTAAAATATATACATGGACCCACTTGACCCTATCTCTACACTCCTCTTGTTCGTGTGGTCCATTTTCCACCCCAAAAAATAAAACAAAACAAGAATGTTCATAGCGTAAGCCCATGTTCATTGACACTGCTAGATAAGGCATAACAAATATAATGCTTACAAAGCATTGTACTTGACTTAAATTGGGGCACTGAATATTTCGGGGCATTTTAATATCTCTAATGTGCATCAAACAGTATCTGGTTTGGGCAATCGTTCCATTAAACCGTTAGCTGTTAAAAGGTCTGGGGTGTCAGGACTTTCACCTTTCATGCTAGGAAAGACCTAAGTAGAGGAGCAGTAATCCTGCTGGGACCTCTTATCACTCCAACTGGCTGGCTGATCATGTAATGTTGCACTCACAAACGAAGATCAGAGTAAGAAAAGGGACGGGGACGGGGGGGACCACAGTGATTTAATTATGACCTCAAAAAAATGTTTTTAAATAATAATGAAAGCACAAAAAGTCTAAATAAAAAAGCCTCCTGTACCCTAAACCTAAAAGTATATATATATTTTTAGTGTGTAAGGTAGCCAAACTTAAACACACATGACCTATAAGCTGCAGTCTGTTGCTGTAGTTGCCCTCCTTCTCTGTGGTCTGACATTTCTTGCCACTGATTGGCTGCTTAGGACTGGAAAATTTATTCTACTCGTGTTATCTGTGAATAGTTTAGCTTGTCATATATATAATCTGAGGTGGAAAACAGTTTACTAGTGATGATGTGAGGAGCACATGCTTACATGTCAAGAAAAGGGCCATATGATAGCTGGAGTGTCCCTTTAAAATCCATTGGCTCCATCTAGCAGTAGTAGCTTTAGTTGTGTAAGATTGGTCTGTTCTTTGTAAGCATACACATTTGACCTCTATGGTCTTGCAGGATCATTTATGTCGGTAGGAGTGATATTTGAATAACATGAAGTGCCAAAGTGAGGCAAATGCTGTTTTGGGACATCACCTATGGTTTGAACTTTTTTTTTATAATACAGTAAATGATATTACGGTTAATTTGTAAAATCCGTAACGTTTGCTGCAGTGGTCACTGATACTAATTATTATTTTACAGACCGTTGTCACCGCACAAAACATAGTAATAGCTACAGGAGGAAGGCCAAAGTATCCTACACATGTAAGTGACATTTTCGCTCCTAAACATTTCATTGCTGAACCCGTCTATAATTTCACAACCAGCAAGCTACTTTCTTGTGTATTATATAATATATATAGTGTAGGAAGATCTTTTTGTATATATGGAATAGTCGGTGACATTTCTTAAAAAAGTAAGGGATTTCAATATGTATAGCCTGGTGGAAAGAAGAGAGCGTAGACGTAATAGAAACCTTTAAACACATAAAGGCATTTAACAAAGTACATAAGGGAAATTTGTATTAAAGGAGGAGAAATGTTAGAACGAGGTGATAATTTAAAACTGTGCTTCGGAGGCTTAGACTTCTGTAAGGAGGTAGCGGCAGTCCCTGCAGGAAGGGCGGGACATACCGGTACGTCCATTGGGCATTCTTGGGATGCATTTTTTGGATGTACTGGTAGGTCCATAGGGGACTGAAGGGGTTAACTCCTAAACAATATTTGATCCGTGTGCTTTGTTACATTCAGAACATCCTTACACCTCTCTAGTGCAAGCTCAGGGAAGCTACAATAAAATGTAAACATTAAGTATTCATTTTTTTTTTTGCTTTTTGGAGAGAGTTTCTACAAATAATAATACAATTATGGAATTCCATGTGACAAAAGATTAGATTGGGTTAATCCTATATATTGCATGTTTTCAGATTCCTGGTGCAGTGGAACATGGTATTACGAGCGATGACCTCTTCTGGCTAAAAGAATCTCCTGGAAAAACGTAAATAATTTTGATTTAAGTAGTCTTTTCTCTACCTGACAGAGTAGTTATGTTTTTTATTGCATACACTATTTTACATTTTGATTTAATCCTATAAATGTTTGTGCAATGTTGGAAGAAGAGTGATTAGCACAAGGTCATGCTCAGGACTTTTTGGAGATAGGCATTCTCACTGAGCCTGGTCATCTATACAGTATGCATTTATTTATTTGTTTTCTCGCGCATTCTCTTGAAAAAATAATGCTTATTACTTTAATATGGGTTCTTTAAACCTGCAAATGCATCAGTAACTAAGCCACTTACCTTAAGAAGAAGCTGCAGTGAAGTGCCTCCATTCGTTGGCTGCTTGAAGCAGGTAGTCAGTGGCAGGAAATTGCTCCCATCGAAATAAGTGGGACCACTCTCTAAGCATGTACACAGAGGGTTACTTGATGGACCCCCTTCCCTTAGAAACGTTTGCCGAGCCAGCACTATAGCTGAGAATATCACTTATCAGGGTATATGTTTGGCCGAACAAATCTCCTGCACACCAAATAGCTGGGAAAGGAGCAAATGTAAAGGCGCAGCTAGCTAATGCTGTAAGGTATATAAAGAAATGGAGCAGCTACCCAGTTGTGCCACATTTTGTTGATGTTGAAGTAACCTAATGCTTTACACACACCATTTCACTTTTCATGTTCTCTGGTTTGCAAATGCATGGGGGTAATTAAGCACCAAAATAAATGAAAATACCAGGCATTTGAGGTGTTTCTAAAACAGGACAAATACCAATTGTCCCCATTCCCCTCTTTGCACTGACTTTCTTAATTCTTAACAGTCTTAACTTAATTAACAGTCTTCATATTAAATGATAGATATATAGATAGAAATAATCATAATCAATTGATTTCAAGAAAAAGCCCTACAGCTTCATATGCATTATGATGGCACTAGTGTCCATTTACATAAAACACAGACGGTGCTATTTATATGTAACACCAGCAGAGGGTAGCAGATACTGGGGTATATTTGTCTAGCTTAAGGCTGAAATTTTGGTATGTGCTTTTGTTCAACTGCTGGCAAACTAACGCAACCACAGGAACAATCTTAAGCACATATATAAATGTATGTGTGTATATATGTATGTTGTTAAAATGATTTTGAATGTATGTAGCGCTTACAATCTACAGGTGTGTATGTATGAACAGGTGCATAAGCTCAAGCACATAGGCAGCCATAGACAAACATTGAAGTACAATGGTTTGTACTGAAGAGCTGTGTGACTTTAAACATCACAATTCCACCTTTGTCACAAGTCAGTTTGTGAAATTTCTTCCTTGCTAGATCTGCTCACTTTAAGTGCTATTATTGTGAAGTGGAAGCTGCTAGGTTCTGAAGTGTGTAGTGCATAACAATTGCCTGTCCTCTGTAGCATCGCTTTAGCAACATTTATGAAAAGGGGTTCTATGGCCGAGCAACCTCACACAAGCCAAAGAGCATTGTGTGGGATGCCAAATGTCTGATGGAGTAGTGTAAAACATCACCACAACTGAACTATGGAGAAGTGGAAACATGCTCTTTGGAGTCATGAATAATTATGTGGAAGGCTGGCCAAATCTGGGTTTTTCAGATACCGGCAGAATGCTATATACTGGAATGCATAGTACCCACTGTAAAGTTTGGTGGAAGGATAATGTTCTGGGGCTGTTTTTCCGAGTTTGAGTTAGGCCCCTTACTACCAGTGAAGGGTAATTTTAATGCTACAGCATGCAAAGACATTTTAGACACTTGTATGCATCCAACTTTGCAGCAGCAGTTTGGAGAAGGCCATTTCCTGTTCCAGCTTGACTGCCCCTGTGCACAAAGCAAGGCCCCTAAAAAACATGATTTGATTAGCTTGGTGTGGAGGAACTCAAGTGGACTGCATGAATTGGAATGTTGATTGGAAGCCAGAGCTTCTCATCCAACATCAGTGTCTGACCTTTAGAAATGTTCTTTTGAATAGACACACTTCAAAATCTTGTGGCAAGAGGAATGGAGGCTGTTATAACCGGAAAGGGGGGGGTGCTAACTCCGTAATTCATGCCAATAGTTTTGGGATGTCAAACAAGGTCATATGGGTGTGTTGGTCAAGTATCCACATACTTTTGGTCATATGGTGCTTGTATATATGTGTATATGTGTATCGGAAGATGTCCAGCAGTCCCATCAGCTCAGCGTTGAAAACAATGGGGCCCTGGTACACCCATCTACTGTCAGGAGAGGTCTGGTCAGAAGTGGTCTTTATAGAAGACTTTTGGCTAAAAAGCCATACCGCCGATGGAAACAAGGCCACGCGACTCAACTATTCGCAAACATGGGTGCAGAAAAATGGCAGCAGGTTCTCTGCACTTAAATATTATTCGGCTGAAGCAGAAAGCAGTTTGTCCACTGAAGGGTTGGAGAGCGTTGCAAGAATGAGTGTTTGCAGGCAACAAGCATGGTGGAGGTTCATTGCAAGGTTGGGGCAGCTTTTCTGCAAATAGAGTTGAGGATTTGTTCAGAATTAATGTTCTCAATGCTGAGAAGTATGGGCAGATACTTAACCGTCAAGCAATACCATCAGGGAGGCATCTAATTGCCAAATTTATTATATGGCCTATGACATTGACCACAAACATACAGCAACATTCCTTAGGCGCTATCTTTAGCATAAATATCAACAAAGAGTCCTGGAAGTGATGGTTTGGCCCCCAAAGAGCCATGATCTCAACATCATTGATTTTGTCTGTGATTACATGAAGAGAGAGCAGCAACTGAGCCTGCCTAAATTCACAGAAGGACTTAGGTCGTTCCAAACATCTTGGTGAACTAACCAATCTGCCGAGTTCCCTATACTATGCGCTAGCATACCAAAAAGAATTGGTGCTGTTATGAAGTTAAGGGTGGTTACACCAATTATTGATTTAGTTTAGATTTTTCTTCTCGTCAATACTATGGAAAATTACTTTATACACTATTTAATACTGAAAATAATGCTAATATACAATAAATATAGCTCACATGGCACCCTTACCTTTGCTGCCTAGAGACTAAAATTGTGTATCATCTCTGAAACCCTCAAAAACATTTCTACAGATTTTCTGTGTATCTGAGAGATTTAAATGTTCTAAATCCAGGCCTTTGCACGTAAGCTGAGCCTTTGCCATTCGTTTTTTTTATTTATTTTTGTGTGCAAGAAGTATTGAGCTGATCCTGTATAATGCTTTTTTGCTTTGAGTTGAACTTTTTTGCAAACTGTCCCCACATTAAACATGCATTAATGTGAGCAGCTGCCGCCTCACATTCTCTATGTATAGCGTAGTGATTAGCTGTCCTATATCAGTCTATTTTCCCAAATGTTACTTTACATTTCAATGCACTAAATAAATATGTAATTATTTATAGACCCTTGTGTCTATACCATGAGTGCAGTCATCTTGACATCCTTATATCAGGATCAGGGTACTTTTTGCCCCACAGTCCAGCTTCCTATAACCCAGTGGTTCTCAACTCGTGGGTCGCGACCCAAAAGTGGGTCGCGATCATGTCTTCAGTGGGTCGCGGAGGGTCAGGGCCGGACTGGAGGCATACCGGGAAAATTTAACTTTCCTGGGGCTGCCTTACACATTCTAGCGGCAATCCGCGAGCAGCAGGCTGTCAGGACCGCGGCTGCAACAATCAGGGCCATCAGGCAGCCTCCGGTCCGCCATGTACTTTAGTATTACTCCCCGACCGCAAAGCAAGTTGCTTGATTGGTTTGCTGTTCCTAGTGGGAGCTGAATAAAGTTTTTCTCTGATGGCTCCTCCCCTCTTCCTGCTGCAGCCCGCAGACAGCCTTTCCACTCCCTCATCTTTTCTGAGGTTATTTTTGGGTCGCGACTTAATGACCAAAGACAAATTTGGGTCCTGAGGATACACGGGTTGAGAACCACTGCTATAACCAATCCTTTACAAAAATCTCTACAAAAAATATCTCTCTAAAAAAGTAAATTCTATAGGAAGTTTAAGTAGAAAATGTAGCTATAAGAAACATGTTAGTGTCAGTTACCTTATACAATCTAAATGAACCTAGTGTAGAATTGGGGTATGTTCTGTGATGTTCAACTGCATATTCTGTGGTTGGCTATATACACTCACTGGTCACTTTATTAGGTATACCTGTTCAATTGCTTGTTAACACAAATAGCTAATCAGCCAATCGCATGTCAGCAACTCAATGCATTTAGGCATGTAGACGTGGTCAAGGCAACTTGCCGAAGTTCAAACCGAGCATCAGAATGGGGAAGAAAGGGGATTTAAATGACTTTGAACGTGGCATGGTTGTTGGTGCCAGACCGGCTGTGTAATGGTGCGGGGGACATTTTGTTGGCACACTTTGGGCTCCTTAGTACCAATTGAGCGTTTTTTAACCCCTTCATGACAAACCCTGTACAGGTACGGGGTCACGATGCAATGCATTGGTGACAAAGCCCCTACATGTACGGGCTGCTGTTTATACCTGCATTGGCGGCTTTGCAGCATCCAGACCCTCCTGAGATGGTCAATGGAGCCCAGTTCACTAATCACAAAGTGATTAGTAAAATAATAGAAAAATAATAAAATAAAAAAAATTTGGTAACATCCAAAAATAATCCCCCACTGTCACAAAAAAGTCCAAATATATATATATATAACTGTTTTTATGAGCAAGTCCGACAATTAGCGGTATTTCTTCACAAAACTTGTCGCATGGAAAGAGTTAAAATATTGGCATTTTAAATGCCCATGGGGTGCCTAGTTAACAAAAAAAAAAAGTGATTTGAGGGGGTAAATTGGCCAGCTTCAAAGATGTCCCAAATACCACATGAGGCAGAATGACCATATTTCAGGAAAAATGGTTTTGAAATAGCAAAACACTACTAATTTTTGCCCAATAACGTGCAGAAAAAAGCAAAAAAACATAAAAACATTGGGTATTTCTAAACTCAGAACAAATAGTAGAATCTATTTAACAGGTTTTTATTAGTTTTTGCAGATGAGTAAAAGATTTTTCCAAATAAAAGTGAGAACATCAATATATATATATATATATATATATATTGATTTTCTCACTTTTTTTATATATATATATATATATATTTTTTTTTTTTATTTTTTTATAGTAAATTAGATGATGTGATAGAAATAATGATATCTAAAGAAAGCCCTGCTTGTCCTGGAAAAAAACAACATATAATCTGTGCGGGTACACAAAAAGATAGAGAAGAAAAATACAGCTAAACAACACTGAAAAATGTTAAGAGCCTTTGTCCCAAAGTGTACTACGAGTAAGAAACAGTCTTGTCATTAAGGGGTCAAACGCGACCGTCTAACAGAGTATTGTTGCTGACCACGGCCATCCCTTTATGAACACAGTGTCCATATGGACCAAAATCTGAGGAATGTTTCCAGCACCTTGTGGAAAGTATGCCACGAGGAATGAAGGCAAAAGGGGGTCCAACACAGTACTAGCAAGGTGTACCAAATAGTGGCCAGTGAGTGTATATTATATATGCTGCCATTCGAACTTTTGGGGTCATTTTGAAATGTTTTTGAAAGAAAATCAAATCTTTTCCATTAAAATAACATGACATAGATCACTAATACAGTGTAGACATTGCTAGTGTTGTAGATCGCTATTGTAGCTGGAAATGGCTTATTTTAATGGAATATCTTGAGGCGTGCAGAGGTCTTCTGTAAGCAACCATCAATTCTGTATTCCAATGGCGCATTGTGCTCGCTAATCCAAGTTTAACAGGCTAATTGGAAAAACCCTTTTGCTATTATGTTATCACAGCTAAAAAGTTTGTTTTCCATGAAAATAGCCAAGTGACACCAAACGTTTAAATGGTAGTGTGTGTGTATATATATAGATTATAAAATAATGTGTTTTATACCAAAGCTGATAAACCATATTGCTGAAAACGGCAATTAGCAGAAACGTGTAATTATTTTTCAGAGCTCAGTACGTATCTCATCACCCATATTCTATATAATCAATCAGTTGTATACCTGTTGCGTCTCAAGGCTAAAATGTTTACTGTAGCGCAGCAGCCTGTTGCTGTTTCTCCAGGCTCTAAATGCGACGTTTGTCCTACAGGCCACATATTATGTATTTTTCGTGTTTACAAAATGTCAGACTCCTTAGAAATTCTCTTGGTATGATTAATGTGAGGAAGCTGCTTAAAAAAACCGTATCCTTCTAATACATATCAACCAAAAGGCTGCTTTTGTCCACTTACTGTTAATGCAAGTTGTAACAGTGTAATATAGGAGGCTAATGTTTACATGTTGCATTCCAGAGCCTTAGTCAAAATAAGCCTTGAGGGCTACTGTAGCATTTCTGTACATTATCAGCCTCTATTTCAACAGCTGGAAGAGAGCTGCTCAGATGGAGTAGGTCTGAAACCTGACTCACTGATTTCAGAAATAGATACACGTGTGTGTTCCTTGGCTTTATTTAAATGTACCCTGGTCTCCGCTCACAAATGTACCATGGTACTTCAGAAATAGATATATGCTCTTCTCTTTCAACCAGAGCTGCAAGATTTTCATCCATGTTAGTCTTCTTCTAGTTTTTAGTCTCTGAAAATTGCTGTTTAATATCTGCATGTAGCTTAATTAAATATTTTTTTCCATTTTTGATTAACTTTTCTTTTTTATGCATATGACATCACAGCCGTCTATAGCACACCTATTGAATACTTACCCACTTTCTTGAAAGGGCCAAAATGTGCCTTGCGGCTTTACATACGGGTAGTGTTGTGACGTCACGTTGTATCTGTGCATAAAGTATGCAGAACTTTTTGTCTGTAATGTTTTTTCCTGCTGCAACGACCATAATCAGTTGTTGTTCTTGTCTTAGATTCAGGAAAGCCGTGTATCTACCCCATGAATGTTTGGTTCTCACTTTATTAGGCTTTAGAATTTTTGGTTGGAGAGTGTTGTGCATCTCTACCACTCTCTCACATTACATCTTTCTTACATTACATCTAAGCCTCTAGTTTTAGATTATGACCTCTTGTTCGCAACTGCCCCCCCTGCACTTTGTTGTATCCCTGTATGTATTTGAATGGCTTTATCATATCTCCCCTTTAGGCTATATGCACATTTCCAAACTCACATCTTGAGCTGCAATTTTGGGAGATTTGTCTTATTATCATGCAATTAAATGGTGGATGTTATGGGTAGTCCTAAAATCATAATCATCGTATGTCCCTTCAGAACAAGAATTAGACTCCCTTTCCAAACTTTTATAAGTGTCCCTTTGGCATTGGAACTGGTATTTGAGGCATAATCAATGAAAACCTTGTTATAATTAAGAAAAATTCCTTGGTCCTAGGGAGCTTGCCAGCCAGATGCTTCCTACAAAGGCACTTGTGATGTTGTTGTATTGGTTTATCTCTTAACGTTGCAATTTCGCATTTGCAGAGGTAAAAGGATCTGCTGTTGAAACTTCCCCGTCCACCTGCTTAGTATTGCATTTTATTTTGTTAACCTCTGCCAGATGACTAAGAAATTCTCCATACAGAATACCAGCAGGGTTTTTTTTTAATGTATAATCTTTACATTTAGCGTGTTTAAAACAGCATGTGTCCAATATTTTTAGATTTATGCGCAGCCTTCAATTCGTAAATCAATACATGTATTATTGCTAAGTGTGCTTGCTCCTGGAAGCATGGCGGTAATGGTTTGCAAAGCAAGCTATTACTATATGTCAGGACACACAGCAGTGGACAAGGGAACAGGGAGCCAGCTGGGGTTTAAGAAGTCCAGCTACTGTTTACATTTCTCTAGTTAATTACAAATCAAGAATGGAGAAAATCACCACTTATAACTGGGACCGCATTACTCCAGAACAGAGCTTAACCCTATTTATTACATTTGGTGTTTTTTTTTTTTTTTTTATCTTGTTCCTTGTTAGTCATGGGTATATGTATTTTTTGGGAAGTTGCAAACAGTACAACTTCTCAAAAAAGTGAGCAATGATTAGGGTTTTTTAATTTGTTTTATCATAAATTGAATACTTCTGTCATGAAGAATCAACTAATGCAAATGGGGCAGGTAAGGCAGACCGTTGCATTGAATGTGTCTGGTAGCCTCGAGCTTGTTGGAAACGACAATTGTTTGAACAAGGGTATTTCAAGATGTAGGAAAATGTTTTTTCTCTGGTTCACGTATGTTGCACAAGAAACTTGTAGCTTCACCACCATAATTGAATAACAATAAAATCAGGCCAACTGTAATATGTCTATAGTTAAGCTGCTCCTGTTCAAATGCCCTTTGTTCCCTTTAAAAAACAAAAAGTGTGTGTATATATGTATATATATGTATATATATGTATATATATGTATATATATATATATATATGTGTATATATGTATATATATATATATATATATATGTGTATATATGTATATATATATATATATATATATATATATGTATATATATATATATATATATATATATATATATATATTATATATAGTGTGTGTATATTATTACTTCTAAGCAAAAATGTTTATTAGGGGGTTTATAGATAAGTTAATTTGATAACAGAATGACATGATTACATTTTTTCTACTGTTCATTAAAAGTGCGATGGTTACAATAAAGGTTGTAATACAGAGAGCACTTTACCCTTATGCTCATGAACCAAGTACATTGCCATTGTTCTGAACTGGTTAATGAGATTTCCAGCCCACAAGTGCCCCAGTCCCACAGTTTAATGGTGGATAAAACAAGTCTCTGACTGCATATTTCTCACTTATATATATGAGATATGCAAATCCAAGTCTGATCCCCTGAGCCATACTGGGATACAAAGTAAACCTTACCATACAATAGCAGAGCGGCTGTAAATCTGGAGCTTTCTGCATGAGCTTCGCTTGTACTTCAGACAATTACCCCAGGCACATTCCTGTCACCTGCAACTCACATGGAATCCGCCAACTAACCACTGGCCCCGGCAGCTTCCTCAAACTCATTTACAGAGGTCTTAATACTTGTTTTGTTAAACAGGAATTATATTATTAGCAGCAACAAGGATTACCAGTGACGTTGGAATCAAACATTCGAGCGCCGTTCTGATGCTTCCCAAAAGCACAGGGAGGCCACCCACATCTCATGCCCTTGGTGGCTGATACAGCCTTAATACTTGTCACACAAAAAACAGTAACCATGCACAATACACATGAGGGAATGTTTGAAGAGTGAAAGCTCCTTACAACCCTTAAACTCAAACTTTTAACAGCTGGGAGGGGTAGGTTTATGGCTGTGCAAACATGTTGGTTAGAGTCAAACATGTGTTCTGAGGTTTTGGAAAGTAGGCATTTTATGTGAGAGCGGTAATTAAAATGATAGGCGGTTAACACTTCATGCCTCTCATGTTAAATAGAAGTGCGCACCTTTGTCAGAAACTTGGAAGATATTTTCCCCAGTGTCATCTATTTGGACAAATCCTCTGCTCATCTAATTCCATTCCACTGTTTGCACACAATTGTCGATATTTTACCTCTATATTTATTCACAAAAAGGGACATTAGAACAAATAGGTTCAGATGAACTGTTCAAAGACTTATTCCGCCAAAAAAAGGTCTTACCCTTTAACTGCATGAGCTGGTGCCCACTCTTCAAGTCACTCCCAATGGGGTCTATGCATTAGGAAGCTTCAACCCCAGTGGAATTCTATTGCAGGTAGCGCTTGGCTAGCCCTGTATAATGCATGGTTAAAACTGTGATTTCTTCAACGTGTCCTCACCCATTGAGTTATGAATTATACTGGGCTATTTTATTAGTCTGTCTGTACAGAGTATTACATTTCATGAAGGTCAGATCAAATTTATTGGCCAATAAATGCAGAAATCCATTTTTAAAGGGTTCACATACTTTAGTTTGTACATTTGCTCACAGTGAACAGGTTTGAAAACCAGCTTGGAAATACTTATAATGCACAATGAATGCAAACTATAAAATGGCAGTACTTGGAGGACCACAACTACAGAAGTACTGATAGAACTGGATCCAAAAGAGCTGATGGAGTTGGGGACAAAAATGGCTTGCTGTCTTTCTCATCATCGCTGCAGGGAAATTAGCCCACGTGATTAGGTTTTTGAGAGTTGTGTATAAAATTGATTCTGGTGCTGTGATCAAGGAATCATGTCTCCACATTATGACGGGCCATTCCATGGCCACTTCTCACACTTTGCATCTAAAGTACATACAAGAGAGATCCTGTACCTTGCTCTGCTCTGGAATGTATGCAGAATTTTCCATTGAATTTTCCCAGAACATTTTACTATAGATCCCAGCGCCGTGGAGGATTCTTGTATACTAGGCTCTGATTTTATGAGCTTGGTAGGCGTTCTGTTTACCGTTTGCTCTGAATGATGAGCAGATTACACTTCTAATCTTGTAATTAGGATATTACCGAGGTGTGGTGTTTATGTGACAGCATGCAGTAATGAGCATTTTCTGTTTACTGTCTTGACAGATTGGTGGTTGGAGCCAGCTGTATCCTTTTTACACCAGACTTGCTCATTCTCTCTTGCCTCCTGCCAGTTTATGTACATTTTTTTATTTTTTTTACACACCAAATGCTTTGTACCATACCTGTTATGTTAATCTGTCCTCTAATGTTTCAGCTATAAATAATCTAGGAATTTATATTAAACTTAATAATGCACAACTACCTGCCTGTAAACATATGTTAGTGACATAACAGGCATCTGTACTCGTGCAGGAGTTGTGAAACATGGAATATATACAAAAGTAGGTTGCAAAACGCATGTTGGTTAGATGATACTGAGAGCAGAGTCTGATCTAGCAGGCATTTCAGGGCAGATTATTGGGTTATTAGCATATGTACATTTTAGACCCAAAATATGTGTTTGTTATGGGCTTTCACTAGCATGTATATAATTGTAGTTAAATTGGTTAAAAGAATATTTGAAACGGTTTGTTTTTGATACTGCTCTGGTTTGTGTTCTCCATAACTGCCTTTCTATAGATGTTTCTTTGGAGTGTGCCGGGTTTTTAACTGGTATTGGCCTGGACACTACAGCTATGGTACGCAGTATACCTCTCCGAGGATTTGATCAGGTATGTGTAAAAGTCCTTGTTCAAGGTGAAATATTAACACGGGGAAATAGTTCTCCTGTAGGCTATTCATAATTATGTAATAAAACTTTTTTTTCCCCTTCCAAGCATTGTTTTAACAGCCTTCCATTTCTCGCCCCTATAGCAAATGGCTGCCCTAGTTACAGATTATATGGAGTTTTACGGAACAAAATTTCTGTGGAAAAGCACACCTTTGAGGGTAGAGAAGTTGCAGGATGGAAAACTTCAGGTTACTTGGGAGGACACAAGTATGGGCAAAGAGGGAAAGGATGTATTTGACACAGTCATGTGGGCTGTAGGTAAGATGAATCTTACTTTTTATCTCCTATAAGAAGGTTCAAACAATAAAAAAAATCCAAATTATGTTAGACACGCAAACTGTTAAATCTGGCTAATTGCCGTGCAGTTGGGTATGATTCATTGTTTTTTCTTTTCTCTGTATCAGCACACCCACACCAGGTGTCTGAGATAATGCACTGGGAACTAGAATACTGTTTAGGATTTCCTGCCTACAGATGTGCCACTTACTCTGCTGATTGAGAACAAAACCATATAATTAGTGGGATACAGCTTGCATGCCTAGTATATCAATGTAAAAGATATGGATAGATCTTTATTCCAGAGACTAAACTATTTGTTTTATAGATAAACTTAACTATTCAAGTCTTTCTGGTATAGCATTGTCAATGAATACACACACACACACACACACACACACACACAATGTTTTATCTAAATTGTGGTGATGATCAACACATTTATCAAGGTCATACATCTAAATACCGAACACTCCACAGTAATACTTTAGCTTTGTCTTCTGATCATCCACGTAACAAAAAAAAAAAGGTTGTTGAAAACCTCCAGAAATAATTTAAAATTCTTACTGACCTAAACATATCTGCACATCTGTTCATTTTGGTCCAAGGCTGGACCACAGCTTTAGTAACAGTTTGCTGTAAACTTTATCGCCTCATTAATTAAACAGGAAAGCAGAGACTCGATCTAAAAGCTGCGCTTTGATAAGTCCCACATGCTGCAGGATCCATTGGTACTCCCACGGGGATAAACATTCTGAGTGTTTTATCTGGAGAGCTCTTAACCCTTAGACCAGAGAAGGCACTCATGATCATTGGGCTAGTAAGGAGACCGCTCATTGTAAGCTTTTATATATCTTTTTATTGCCAATGATGTCATTTCTTGTACAATAACAATACATTGGAAAACATTGTTTCAAAAATTTAGAGTAAATCGCATACCAATTCTCCGTTGGTATTCCTGTTGGGTTATTGACAGTCACAGGAAATTATTATGCAGCCCCTCCCCATGGAGAGACATAGCCCATAGAGAGTATTTAGTGAGTTGCAGTAGCGTTTAACAGTTCAACTCCCTGTTATCACAATTAATTTTATAAAGGGCCGGGCATGGAGAGCCTCTCCTGTATAAAGGGGTGAGCTGGCCATGTATAATACATAGTGATATGAGAGAGTTGAACACTCTCCCCATTCCTCCAGTTGCTCTTAGGCTTTGCCATGTTGCGAAAGTATTACACCAGGCCAGAATAATGCACACAGAGTCGCAGCTTCTCTCTCAATTGAGGCAGAAGTTGTGTGCAGAGTCCCTGGCATTTTTTGCAAAACCGCTTCTAGAGGCCAGGTTAATGAAGTGGATAGAGAGGAAAAGCAGACCAAGAAAGACAGAAGAACAAGAAGAGGCAAGACAAAAAGAAGAGTTGCCGAAATGGAAGACTGGAACACAGAAGCGTTTGGGGGAGAAGGTTGGAAGACGTTGAGAGGATGTGCAAGACTGAGTAATAGGGAGGGTGAGTGATGGTGAACAACCCAACGAAATGCAAACAAAAATTTACAGCTGTCTTCTGTAGAATACTCTGGTGTAAATGTACTGCCTGATTAAATTATTCAGCAGCAGGGTTTTCATAGGGCCTTTAACAGTTCACAGGTGGAAGCTAACGGGTAAGGTAATTGTACCTTCATTACGCTAGTCTCATCTGTATAAATTGCTGATCAGAGGCTAAATACATATATATATATATATATATATATATATATATATATATATATATATATTTATTTTTGAAATAACGCTTTGCAAAAGTAAATCCAGTGTTACCTTACAATAATTGATTTTGAGTTTATATCATACAGAATGACATTTCAAAGTACCATTTGTAATTCAGTAATATGAGAGAATTGTTGAGGTGTGTACCAAAGTAAGGTTGCTGAAGGCAGTTTAATGTCAAAAGTGTGTGAACACGGCAACAAGACATGCTGCATCAGCAAGAGCTCTTCCAGGCAGAAATTTCAAGGTAGATAGGGGTTTTCAACAGTGGGACCGCCATCTACACCCATCTGCTATCCGACATGGAAACAAGGCCAAGTGACTCAACTATTCACAAAAACACACCGAAGGGATGGAGAGTGGTACAAGAATGAGTGTTTGCAGACAACAGTGAAGCATGGTGGAGGCTACTTGCTGCATTTCTGTAAATGGAGTTGGGATTTGGTTAGCGTTAATGGTCTCCTCAATGCAGAGAAGCACAGGCAGATATTTATCCATCATGCGATACCGTCAGGGAGGTATCTGATTGGCCCCAAACATACAGCCAAAGTCATTAAGAACTATCTTCAGCGTAAAGACCAACGAGGAGTCCTGGAAGTGATGGTATGGCCACCACAGAGCCCTGATCTCAACACCATCGAGTCTGTCTGGGATTACTTGAAAAGAGACAAGCAATTTACGCTGCTTAAATCCACAGAACTGTGGTTAATTCTCAAAGATGTTTGGAACAACCTACTTGCCGACTTCTTTAAAGCTGTGTGCAAGTGTACCTAGAAGAATTGATACTATTTTGAAGGCAGTCACACCAAATGTTGATTTGATTTAGATTTTCCTTCAATCCTCTGACTTTGCATGTTGTAAAAGGATTAAAATTAAACTATTAACATCCATATAATATGGTGTAAATGTCACCAACCTGAACACTTCACATAACCTGCTCACTGCCCTTAAGTAATCCATATGTAGTCACACTGTTCTAATTGAGTTAATTACATTTTAAAACATCTAAAAAACAGCTTTATCAAAATTCACAATGAAACCCACACAAAGAAAATTTCAATTTACATTGGTTTCTTCACAGTGCCCAGCCAGCAATTTGAAAGCAACTCTAGTCTAGAAGAACCTATTCTAGAACACCTTTATTACTAATTGCATCATTCCTAGTACTGATGAACATCCAGACGCTTCCCAGAAATAATTTGTACCTAAAATCTTTGCCAGGAACACTTTTAGGTTATCATAGCAACTGAAGCGTATTCTGCAGAATCCCCCAAATGCATTTGCCCTTTTTCTCTGCCCCCAGCTATTTACGTCAGAAGACATGTTCGAGCCAAATACATCTCCTACCTGATATACCTAACTCTAGCCCGCTCCAGTCATTTTTATTATTTTCTCTTATTTGGTTAACATACTAGAACAAATAATGTGGAAGAGCTTTTATTCAAATGCTTTTCTGGGATGCTGTCGGCAAGCATAGATTTGATGGATGCCACCTAGTGGTGAGCGCAGGTATCCTTGCTTTTTATGGACATATTTTATTTTCTCTTTTATGAAATTGTTAAACAATATTATATTTCGTGTGACTAAAAACCGAAGATATATACATTTTCTTTTCACAGTCTGCGGGTGCAACTTTAAAGTTATAAATGATATAGTGATTAAAAGCATCTGTGCTGATTCCCCCCCCAAGTGATTCTGATGTTTTTTAAAAAATTGGTTCCATATTTCAATAAATTGAAATGGCACTGGAGAGGTTTAAACATATACACACTACCATTCAAAAGTTTGGGCAAATTTTGGCCGTTAAAATATCAGATGGATCAAAAATAGTGTACGTTAATGTTCTAAATGAGTATTGTAGCTGGAAACAGCTGATTTTTAATGAAATATTGTAATAGGCGTACAGCAACTATTACTCCTGTGTTCCAATGACACGTTATGTTACCTAGTCCTATTTTATAATTTTTGTAGTGTGTGTGTGTGTGTGTATGTATATATGTATGTGTGTGTATATATATACATATATATACCCGTATTGGCTCGAATATAGGCCGCACTTTTTTCCCCCACTTTAAGTTTTTAAAGTGGGGGTGCGGCCTATATTCGGGGTCTAGCGCCCGACGCCCGGGACATGCAGTCCCGGGCGCCGGGCAGGCAGCGGGGTTAAGATACAGATCCCCCGCAGCGGTGCAGGGGACCTGCATCCTTCTCCCCGATACGCTCAGACAGCCTCCCCTGCCAGCACTTCCCACGGGGGGGGGGGTGCCGGCACGGGAGGTTATCTAAGCGTTTTACCTCTGCCCCCCCCTCCTCGACTTACCGGAGCAGACTCCCGGGTGTCTTGCGGGGCCGGCGGGAGACATTTACGCAATACGCAAATGCAACTTCCGGTAACGGTACCGGAAGTTGCATACGCGTATTGCGTAGATGTCCCTCGCCGGCCCTGAAGACACCCGGGAGTCTGCTCCGGTAAGTCGAGGAGGGGGGGCAGAGGAGGACAGCGGCAGCGGATCGCGGGGAGGGAGGACAGCGGCAGCGGATCTCGGGGAGGGAGGGCAGCGGATCTCGGGGAGGGAGGGCAGCGGATCTCGGGGAGGGAGGGCAGCGGATCTCGGGGAGGGAGGGCAGCGGATCTCGGGGAGGGAGGGCAGCGGATCTCGTGGAGGGAGGGCAGCGGATCGCGGGGAGGGAGGGCAGCGGATCGCGGGGAGGGAGGGCAGCGGATCGCGGGGAGGGAGGGCAGCGGATCGCGGGGAGGGAGGACAGCGGCAGCGTATCGCGGGGAGGGAGGACAGCGGCAGTGGATCTCGGGGGGAGGAGGACAGTGGCAGCATATCTCGGGGGGAGGAGGACAGTGGCAGCGTATCGCGGGGAGGGAGGACAGCGGCAGCGTATCTCGGGGAGGGAGGACAGTGGCAGCATATCTCGGGGGGGGGGACAGAGTGGCAGCATGTTTTTTTTGGTGCTTTTTTAAAGAAAAAAAACTTTTTCTTTAAAAAAGCACCAAACTTTTAGGGTGCGGCCTATATACGGGGGCGGCCTATATCCGAGCCAATACGGTATATATATATATATATATATATATATATATATCTTTTAAACATGTCTAAGAAACCTAGTGGTTTTCGGATGTCGGCTCCACAAATTTATAAAAGCTTGGAACTCTCGATCTTGGGGGAAAATTGATTTACGTGGGGTGGGGGGAAAAAAAGCCAGACCAAGGAGTCAGGGGATTAGAGTTGCATGTGAAAATGCTGGAGCATTTTAAAACCTTAACTACTTGAGTAATGGCTTTGGAGTCTCATTTACCAAACACTAACAAATCTGATACAAAATCCAAATGCCAAATGTAATCCTATCTGAAGAACATGAGCTTGCGTGGCTGACTGCCAGATAAAGTCCAGAACTGGGGCATTGATCTTGATGGGTTAAAAAAAAAAAAGGCAGACAATACCACTATAGAGTGTTAGTGTGTGTGTGTATACACATATGTGTGTATATCGATAGATGGATATATAATTAGGGGATTCTATCTAAAGGTGGATACCTTAAATTGGGAACTGAACTGCGTTTTGATAAGCTCAGCTGTTGTTTTTGTCAGGGAAAGCTGGGTTTGGTCGTTAAGCAGAAAATGGAGTTCATCCCTGCCCTTGCGTGCTAAGCTGGCTTTTGGCTCTATACAGACAGGAAAAGAGGGAAACTGGGATACCCCATTAGATATCCATTTGCAGAACGTACAGACCTTAACTCTCAATGCACAAAGAGCTACAACAGTAGGAAGTTGTTTCACATCCGAGCCAAGATAAGGTCCTGTAGGTTTATTATTTTTGTTGCTTGATAGCATCAGCCGGCAGAACAGCGGGCAGAGAGGGGAACAGCAGATCTCCTTCCCAAGAGGATGACAGGAGGAAAGACAGACAGATAGCCAAGTGCCGACAACTTGAGTCACGGCTCCCAGAGGAAGCATTGGCTTCAGCAGATGAAATGTATATGCAGGATCCCTTACCAAGGTATGCAGAGGTGGCATTGTTATTTTCAGTGGGAAGGAGGAAGGTGTGAGAGTCTCTGCATTCCTGGGCCATTTCTGTTATTGGTGTGTTTCGGTCGGCATTGACAAACGTTTTTCCACTTGTTTGCTCCAGTTTGGCCTGGCCTCTACATCAAAGGGCTTGATCCACTGCCAAGTAAATATCGTTTTTGTTTTTTTTTTAAATTTTATTTCTTGTGTTTGAATGTATATCCGGAGTATGTGAAGTATCCAGGTGAAGCTGTTTTAAGTTGCTTGGAAGGTAAAAAGCACAAGAGTAAAATGAGTAACAATAACTTTTTTTCTGTTACTTGGCCAGCTAGATCAATTTTTTTTCTTTGTTTTTGTTTTTAAATTTAATATCCTCTGGGCACATCGTTGTGGTTTTTCCCATTATGCTTGCAAAGTATTCCAGGCCCTATTGTACTTGAAGAACAAACAGGTCCCATCAGGATAATTGACTTAATCCAGTACAAACACTTCACCTCCTTGGTTATACATCTTTAAAGTATTAAAGCCTTTATGAAGTTAACAAAATAGACCTATAGCATATTCAGCAGTATGTACTGAGACATCTGTACCCTGTATTTGGAACATCTTTTACTGAAATAACTATTATGCTTAAATGAACCACTTCAAATAAAGTTGACAAGTACTTGCATGGTAGCATAAGCTACTATGGGTTCAGTATTTTTCTTAGGAGTTTAATGATTGACCCCAGGTAAGCAGACAACCACATTGATGTATATTTTTGAGATTTTCAGCATGTAAAAATCAAGATAATCAGTGAAAATTTAAATGGGAAGAATTTAAAAACCAGTCCTAAAAACAGTGGTCATAAAAAAAAAAAAAATGATTCCTGGTATGCTTTGGTGGGCAGAAAATGTGAATATGGTCTAATTCTAGGTGCACTTGCACAAAGTCAGGGATTTTGTAGGCATATAGTTAGGTGGATGATTAAATAATTATACCAGGTGCTAATGATCATCAATTGAATATGTAGGTTGGAACACAATCATTAACTGAAACAAACAGCTGTGTAGGAGGAATAAAACTGGGGGAGCAACAGCCAAACTTGCTAACAAAGCAAGGTTCCTGAGCGCATTTTAATGCCGGAAGTCCTACACCATGGCAAGACAGCACAGCAACAAGATGTAAGGTAGTTTTACTGGATCCACATTCTCTGCCAGGCAGAAATTTCAAGGTAGTTTGGGGTTTCCAGATGTTCTTCTGAAGAAGCACAAAGAAATGGACTATGTTGAGGACTGTAGACGCACTGGTCGGCCAAGGAAATTGAGTGCAGTATTTGGCTGAAGCAGAAGGCATGGAGAGCTGTATCAAAATGAGTGTTTGCAGGCAACTGTGAAGCATGGTGGAGGTTCCGTGGAAGTTTGGGGCTGCGTTCCTGCAAATGGATTTGGTAATTTGGTAAGAATTAACGGTCTCCTCAATGATTAGAAGTACAGGCAGATATTTATCCGTCATGCAATACCTTCAGGGAGGGATCTGATTGGCCCCAAAATAATTATGCGGCGTGCCAATCACCCTAAACTCATTGAGAACTATTTTCAGCATAAAGAACAAGGAGTCCTGGAAGTGATGTATGGCCCCCACAGCGCCCTGATCTCAATTACATGGGATTACATGAAGAGAGAAAAGAGAGATTACATGAAGAGATGTTTGGAAAAACCTACCTGCCGAGTTTGTTTAAAAACTGTGTGCAAATGTACCTAGATGAATTGGTGCTGTTTTAAAGGCAGTGGGTGGTCCCACCAAATATTAATTTGTTTTAGATTTTCCTTCTATTCACTCAGTTTGCATTGTGTTAAATGATAAAAAAATAAACTTTATCAACATGAATTTTCACTTTACTGCATTTTTTCCCATAACTGCTTAAAACTTTTTTGCTCAGTACTATGTGTGTGTTTATGGATGTATGTGTGTATATATATATATATATATATAAAATATATAATGTATAATAAAACCAGTGACTTATTTGCTGGAAAACCAATACACTGCAGTATTCAGCCTTCTCAACAATATTATGTCTCTCAAAAAACACCAGAAAATCAGATGGGAAAATGCATATAGAACATTCAAAAAAATAATCACAAGGATGTTATTTTATAAGAAAAGGCAGCGTAAAATATTTATCTTTTTTGATAAATGTGTCCGTCTTCAGGTCGCGCCCCTGAAACCAAATTACTGAACTTGGAGAAGGTGGGAGTGAATATTAAGCCGGATACTGGAAAGATTATTGTAGACGTTGCCGAAGCCACATCAGTACCAAATATATTTGCCATTGGAGACATAACAGAGGTATGATTTTGCATTGCAATGATATTGGAAGCTAGATATTTGTTGCGGTATTCTCTTGAATGGCATTTGAGCGGACCAAAAGAAATTAGCCCATCGTAAAATCTTACCTTCAGTGACATAACTAAATACCATTGAATTATTCTAATGTTAGTTGTCAAGGATAAAAAACAAATCGCGTTGAAGGGAGACTAATTCACACTCTACCTGATGACTGTATTTGGGGCAGGTCCCAGTCCAATTAGTTGCCAATATTATAGCTTGTGTGTGATCGGGAGAAAACAATCATCTGTTGTTTAGCAGGTTTAAAAATAGACAGCACCAAGAGTTTGGGATTTCTTTATGAAAAGACTTAACCTTAAATTTTCTGTACCTTAAAAATGGCATTAATCTTCTTTGTGTTAGAAGACTATGTACCGCTATGAAGTATGGGCTGAGGGGCCAAACGCTATTTAATTAAACAAGTAATGAAATAGAACAGATGGGTTTTCCGAACTTGCTTATGGTTACATAAATCAAACCCAGAGCTCTGCCAGTTGGACAACGCCTTAATATAGACCATAGATGTATGGGATTTGTGGTGCTTGAATAACAATAAGAGATTTCATCATCATGCATACAGAACTGATGACAAATGTTTGGAAACTGAATCTAACGTCAATGCTGTTTGTCTTTCTGGTTGAACAACAATTGGAAAAATGTTCCAATATTCTTTGTTTCAGGGTCGTCCAGAGCTGACACCGACAGCTATTGCTGCCGGGAAGCTTTTGGCTCAACGTTTATTTAACAACTCAACCAAGCTGATGGACTATGACAGTGTGAGTAACGTGCAGGGAATCATCCCTTTCTTCCTGACAAAAATATGATATCTTTTGGGAATTAAAGTTGAAATCTTTCTTCGCTGTATAGACCGTATGTGCTGGTGCTGTTTCCCAGTTTACGGAATTCCACAGCGCTATAGTAGTTGTTTTAAAGCCTGCCTTGGTTTCAAATAAGACTTTCTTAATAGTGTAAACGATAACCCTTTGTGATACTGATCACCTTGTGTGTTAAAATGCACAACTAATTTATCATTTTACTAATTTCTTAGACATTATTGAATTATCTTTATCATACTTTGAAACATACAATTTGACGGGACCTAAAAATAATTGGGCCCATCTAGGTCTGCCCATTTTTTCCTGCTGTAAAACTTTGTTTGGTCCTTGGTCCTGTATTATATTCAGGATAGCCTTATCCTGTCCTATACATGCTTAAATTCTCGCATTATTAACATCTACCACTTTTCTTGTAATGCTGTCTATCTACCACCCTCTCAGTGAAGTAAAATTTCCTATAACATTACATTTAGCCCCCGGACCCTCTAGTTTTAGGCTATGGGCTCTTGTCCTAATATTTTAAAATTTACTTCTGTCTTGAACTTTAATGAATCCCTTTATGTATTTAAAGGGACACCCCAGTCATCATATACACTCTTATGCATGTCTGCTTAATTTCCTCGCTCTTTTCGGTCTTCCTGTCGGTAGACTAACATGACCAAGTTTGCCTTCATGCATGCTTTTGTCTTTAGTTCTACAAAATCCATGTGTATTTTTCTATATGTAAATTCCATTTTTATTTAGTATTAGAATATTTGTTTTATTTGATGAACTTGTTGCTGCATGAATTTAAATGACCATTAACATTTTTGTTACTAGTTAAAAAAAAATATTGTGCTTTAGCAAGCACACATTTCTTTGTTTTTTTTTTTGCGGTTTAGTTTTTGTACAGCTTCATATTAGTCATCTTCTGTGTTCTAGCTCTTTTACTAGACACCCCCCTTAAACATTTTATACTACTTCATGGTAAACAATAGAATGGTTCAGTCTTAATCATCCAGACAATGACTCTCTGACTAATCCAAGTCTGTGGCGGAATGGAGCAAGCAGGTCTCCATAAGCGTTGCCATATAGGTTCAGCTTAGTGTAGTGTTAGAGCAGGTTAGAGTAACCAAAAACAATGGCAGCTTCCAGGTTTATAGAAAAGGAACAAAATGAAATAAAACCCAGATTTTCTTAAATCCTAACGTACATTAGTGTGTACAACACTGTATCAGTCCTCAATGAAAACATTATTTCTGTATTTTTTCTACAACTGAGTCATTTTACCGCATTATATATTTTCTCAGGTTCCTACTACTGTCTTCACACCGCTAGAATATGGCTGTGTAGGGGTGTCAGAAGAAGAAGCATTGGAACGCTATGGAGAGGACGCCATCGAGGTACTTATGTTTCTTTCCCTATTTTCTCTCCACGTTCCAATTGCTAGTACAAACATTAACAACCCACCCTCCTACTGTTTGCCAGTGCAGGGCCCTCTTCTCCTTTTGTACCAGTGTGTTGTTGATTGTGGTTTTAAATGTATCCTACCGACTTTAGGGAATCTGCTGGCGCTATATAAATGTAATGTAACCCACTACAGGAACATTGAAAGATGGCGGCTCTGTTGGTGTGGCTGAGACCCATGTAGCCAAACAACTGAAAATCCCAACACTAAATAAAAAAATCGCTTTGGCTCGTATCAGTAGTGGCATCCTCCTACGGCACAGTTCTACTGGCAGCTGTCTAGTTCGCCTGTATGACAGGGCTGGACCTGGTACACTGTTTTTCACTGTTTCTTAAAATTTCTCTGACCATGATCGTTTGCCTTTAAGAGACCTAGAGTACTGTGTTTGTGGTGTGATGCATGATGTTTAGGGCAGAAAACAAAATAATACATTCCAAGAAAAATCCAAAGATGAAATTCAGATGATTTAAGGTTGAACAGAAAAAAACAATATACTTGGTTATACAGGAAAAGAGCTCAGTAGCTGATTAAATGCCACTAGCACTTGGCTCACACAGATAAGTAATGATTCACAGTGTTCATTTATAACAGTGTTTTAAACAGTGGGTTAAACATTCCAAAAATTAGCAACCGGCTCCAAGTAAATAGTAAAATACAGCGTTTGCAGCTATTATCATTTTAACCCCCCACTTGTGTTATGAATTGTCCATTAATCTTTAAGTGTGTTAACACCACCTGCAAAGCTACACATGACAAAAATGTCATCTATCCTGCCTCCCCCACTTACGCATGATTGACACATGGATACAGCCTGTGACGGAGCCATGGCTGAAGGGGATCTGTGATGTTTCCCTGAAACAGATAGGAGACTAACCAGGACTGCTAAGAACCCTCAGGCTAAGTGTTGAGGACACCAGTACAAAATGTTGAGTCGAAGGTTGGTGAAGAATTATGCTGCCTTCAGCTGCACTGCGCTCCTAGCTATCCGCAGGTTAATTCCTGCAGTGTCTTATTTTCTCAATGAACCTGAAATTGCCTGTGCGCATTTGAGTTGGCTTCAAAGAACATCTAATGTGGTTTTCATATTCCAAAAAAAAACCTAGTTAAGTGAGGAGTGATTGACTCCTTACTGTCCCAGTCAAAGTCCATGGTGCAGCTCTTAAATATTGTCTTTCAGCTCTTCTTTTAGGAATGCAATTGTAGTTGCTCTTCAGAGATGGAACGGTCCACAAAAAGGATAATAAAATGAGAAATGTTTCTTATGCTATTAGGGTCTGACTTTCATGTATGATCTACATTCTTAGCTGACTAGATAATTCAGATCTAAAACACCTTACATTTTTCACTAATTATTGATACGTCATGTGTCCCATAGTGTATCCTGCTCAAAATATTGTCTGTGTCTGCACCTTTTTTTTTTTTAGTAATGTCTGTTTGATTTATGTTTTACATCACAGGGAGCATAACAAAAATGTAAAGTATATAAGTATCCACTTGTTCCGAAAAACCTATATATCATTTACCCAATAACATACAGTTCTCACGTTACAGGCCAAGATATGCAGTATTGGCATGCAGATCCTTTTTAACAGGAATGGCCCGGGGCATTTATCTGCTGCATATACAGCAGTCTTTGTGGCTGGGTGCTTTGGATAAGGGTACCCCATAAGATATCCTGGCACCTATGATGGACTCAACAATAACCTTGCCGTGGTGTTGGATCTAAACTTAAATATCCTGTATGTCTATATAAAACATTTTTGAGGCAGTCGGCATGTGTCACTTATTTTGCACAAGAGAGTGCTTGCTCATGGGCCCATAATTAAGGGTCCTCTTCCATGTAATGTGTAAGAACCATTGTACCCAGCCAACTGCAGTATATTGTTATGTGGCTTGGATTTCTGTCTGGTTTTCTTCATTATTGATGAATGGGGATGCAGGACCCTATGGAGGTGGAAGCATGTTCTGAGTAGCATAAATTCTGTAAGCTCCACTTTGTTGTCCATTAGTGTTAGATCTACATGTGTTTGGGTTATTTTGGCACTTGAGCCATGTGCATCTTGAATTGTGCAGAAGTAAAAGAGAATTGCATGAGAACTGTAATGACTTTAAGTAACTTTTACACATGAAATGACAAATGACTTATCAGCGGAAAGATACTTCCTGCCACATTGTCCTAATGCGCAATTGGAGGGGGGTGTCATTCTAGATTTCCATAAAAGATTTTCATATCCTAACTCTTAATGTTGGTTTGTGATTCAGGTGGATAGCAGTTAATAATGTTGCAATATGTGATTGTGGATCAGCCAAAAGGAAGCATTTTCTGTCTCTTAGTAATGTTTGGGCTTCTTTTGATAATAAAACATACAGTCCACTAATATATACACCAATCTCTACTAATTCTCATCCCTAGGTCTTTCATGCTTTCTATAAACCTCTGGAGTTTACAGTGGCTGAAAGAGGTTCCTCGCAGTGTTATATTAAGGTGAGTACCTTTTTAAAAGTATAATATTTTTTAAATACCTTTTCAATATTCATGTTTTAATGACATCAATAAACCGCATTACTGTGCAGAAAACTACTGGTTAATGAAATACTTAAAGGATAAGGCACAAGCATTACTAATCTGTGAAAATAAAAAATATTTTCCACAATGTATAGAGATTCACTTACTCTCTATACAATTGGGTAGCCCTCCGATTGCTGTTTCCAGCCCCTTGACAGGTCTGTCATAGGGCCTGCAGGATACCCGCGCGCGCACACAATACTGCAGCACAGGGATTCCCCTGCAACTTCAGAGATGTCACCGGAAGCAAATGAGTAAACCTCTGGGACAAGTTTTGGCCCCAGCTGTCAAAGTGGAGTCCTTTTGACAGCCTGATCTCCCCATTCACCTCCAGAACTTTAACCCTTCTGGTGCCAAAAATAAGGGATACGTCCTTGGTCCTCCAGAACTAGTTTTTTGTGTATCCCCAATGCCCAAGGTCCTGGAGGGTTTTATTTGAGTGCAGCAATTCATTCATTTTACAGTTATGCATTATTTTCTGCTTCCTCACAGATGATATGTCTCCGGAAACAAGGTCTGAGAATTGTGGGCCTGCACTTCACAGGGCCAAATGCTGGAGAAGTTATACAAGGATTTGCTCTTGGAATCAAGTATGTTGAAAAAAATATTATAGTTTGCAAATTGAAGATTGAGTTTAAAAGCGCCATAGTTTTATATAATTCAAAGAAATAAAATGGCCTAAGCATTTAGATTGTGTGAATGAAATTATTAGAAAATTAAATTTAGTCTTTCAATTACCATAAAAACAGCATTTAGATAAAGAAATAAAATCAATATTGTTTGAGTTTTTAGTTTAAACTGAATAAACTATATATATATATATATATATATATATATATATTAAATATAAGAGAGAGACAAATTTGTGATCTAAAGTGAATGAAAGAAAGTCAGAGTAAACTGCATTTATTGACTCTATTCATTTAATTACTATGCATTATACAAGACCAATAACTTATTTTTAGATTACAACAAAATGATTTTGTTGCATAGAAACACAAAGTATATGTACCATCATATTTTCATGTTAATTAAATACTTTAGAAATTGTACAGCAAGGCTCCTTTCCAAGGCACTAAGCAAAGCCTTCTGGAGCCAAATCCTGACATGAAGTGACAGGCGGGTTGAGTATAGGAGTAAGGGACACAGAAAGGGGTAATTGCTGGTAGTATGAGGCTAGACGGATCAGATGTTCAGAACATGGTGTCATTTTACTTCTGTCTGATCAGCCTCCAGCTATAAACCGACATAACGGAGTAATCAATCACTAGTTAAAGCCAATACAACCGTAATCGAGCTTCCATATACTGCTAGGCCACTTTGTTCCTCTGTGTGTTAAAATGAAGGACTGTGTGCATGAAATAAATGACACGTTGTGGCAGGATATTTTAAAAAGTGAATATACCAGATCCCACCTGGACAACAAATGGCTTTGGATTGGGATCTTGACTAGCCTCTCATAAATATTTATTTTCAGTGTTCTCACAGAAACTACCAACTTCAGCCGATAATACCTTTGGTCCAGAATTTCTGCTCATGCTTGTAGCATTGTACTCTTTCCCACTAAAACCTCTAAGTTTTTGTTCAAGTCCTAAAATATTACCTTAACCTGAAACTGTGGCATTTCGGGTAATTTCTTTGTGCTGTGCAACAAGCTAATTTAATTTTGTGACTAATGGCTTCCTAGACCAAAGGTTAGGCTGGGTGCTTTAACAGTAGATTTATTGTTTTTTTGTCAGATGCTCTCGTGACATTGAGGTTTGTGCTTTGTAGGGATTCATATTTAAACGTATATTTATAATGAGACTGCTGGAACGTTTAGTAAAATAGGAGTGGGCATTCGAGTTCATACTACAGCTGCAGTTTCTGACTTCGCTATACACTATGAAGTGCCCTTCCTAGTAAGATTCTCCAGCAAGAAGAATTTTACTGGCCTGATATAATACAGAATAAAATCAGTGAGATTTCTCTGAAGTTGCCTGACTGATTTAACTATATGCTATCCAGGGCCAGTTCAGCAGGAGGAACTTTGAGAGATGGATATTCATAATTCAGCATTAATGAGTTGAAACCACAACAAAATCCTACCTTGGTGAATAATCAAACTGATTTTATATATGTCTTCTATGGTCCTATCATTATTAACCTCTGTGATTCTCATGCCAGATGTGGAGCTACCTATCCTCAGCTGATGAGCACGGTGGGCATACACCCTACATGCGCAGAAGAAGTAACCAAACTGCACATCACCAAACGTTCTGGCCTGGACCCCACTGTCACCGGCTGCTGAGGTTAATTGCCATCCCTGAATGTAAGGTTATGCCATCCGTCTGTCTTCCACAAAAGGGGAGAGAGACACACTGCCATGTATAACAGCCGTCTGATTTCTAATCCATTTTAAAACGCTTCTGCCAGCAGTAAATTACATGTGAAATGCAGAGCACATTTCAAACCAAATTCAAAGCATTCGTGACATGTCTGAGGTTAAATCAGGTGGAAAGGAGTTGATAAGACAGAACATTAGTTTGCCAAACTCATATACTACAAACATCCAGGAGGTGGAAGTGCAGGCAAGCAGATGTGAAAGCAGCAGGTACTCCAAGTAAATTTCTTCAGGTTTCCATCAACTACAATGCCCAGGGGATAAACATTAGAGGAGCACCAAATTACAGTGAACATAATTTATCACTACGAGGCAAAAGCACCAAATTAAAATATATCGTCTTTGGAACCATCAGTTGACGAGTGCATGCTGCTTTCTCAATGCCAGTCATTTGATGTGTCATGTCATGCAAACCCTCTCATCTCTCCGTGTCTATATATTTGCTATCTTCTGATCTCTCTTTAAGAATTTTGAGATGTTTTTCTGTTTGTTTTCCTAAAGTGCAGAAATATTTGATCTTTTATCTTCAGCTGCCAATGTACTTTTCATCTACTTACCCCTACTTTGGGATCAACTTCTAAGTTTTAATGGGTGAGGTTTTATCTGACGTGACAACTTAACAATGTTCCTTATCCCTTAACTAGTCCAGCCTTTGGCCCGAAACATAAAATCTGGATTCATAATATAATACAGGTGATCGAGATTCTTTGGTTATGTAATACATTTAATTATCACCTGCCAAGCTTTCATATAAAATCTCTGCATTTATTTTCCCAGAAATTAAGTGCTATTTGTACCGTTCCATATAATGTATACCATATATAATATGCAGAGATATCCGCATTGATTTTGTTATTTTTTGTACTCGTCTAAAGGTTTTCATTTAAATTGTTCTGGAAACTCCAAAATGAAATGGATTGTAGAGCACGTACAATGCAAGGTCACTAAGGACAGAACCTCACGTGTCCCTGTAACAGAGGCTACCTCTTTTCCTGTTCTGAAGCAGTAGTTATATTCGGGGCTCCAGCTGCTTTGAAGATTTAGGGTTAAAAATAGGTTTACGATGAACCAGAAAACAGCAGTCCTGTTTCCTATTGGGTTTGTGACTTACATCAAATTAAACATCCCTTGTGGAGCATGAATTTTCCTTTAAGTAAGAACACTCTAGTTGGCAATGAACCCAATCTTCTAGGCATAGAAAGCTGTGAGAACACCTTTCCAATATAATCTCAAATGAGCCTATAGTATTATGAAGCACAGATGTTTGGACCGCATGTCTCAGTGCTGGATAAGTGTATGGATGTATATTAATGCAAGGTTTGGAGAGATTTTATTAAAGGCTTGATAAATTTAGTCCAGAATATCTGCTTTTAATATCCCATTGTTGATATTAGCTTTGAGATTTAAAACCAATTTATCTATTTCTACGCAATCTGATTATTTTACAGCACAGCGTAGAAGAGTCCACCTCGCTATATTTCTACATAATCATTAGAATTATTCTGAACCTGGCATACAGTCCTTAATACTGTCTGTACGAGACTAATAATTTTATTTCACGTGAAACCTTCTAATGGAATAAGATCATCTGTGTTAAAATTTACTATGGTATATAAGTGTCGCAGGTTAGCCATCTCTATGACTACAGAATCCATATGATTGGAGACTCTGGACACAATTAAAAGTAATATCGTGCAGCCAGATTATTTTCTGACATTCTCCAGATTAATATCCATGTCTGCAGCTCAAGAGAGAGGTTCGCATCGCTGGAATTACTTTACTGGAGGAAGCAGGCTGGGAACAAAAATACTTTTGGATCCGTGCCTGTAATTTGCGGCTATTCTCCCA
Organism: Spea bombifrons; assembly: GCF_027358695.1. Taxonomy (NCBI): domain Eukaryota; kingdom Metazoa; phylum Chordata; class Amphibia; order Anura; family Pelobatidae; genus Spea; species Spea bombifrons. The sequence goes on along the minus strand of NC_071087.1, from coordinate 119,852,603 downwards.
AATATTCCTGAAAACCACATCACGCTCCAAGCCTCCATCAAAGGCTTACTGCCTCTTTTAATACAATAAAAAATAACAGAGGACATCCTGAGGAAACGGTGTCCTAATATCGCTAGCCTGGCATGTCTTCTCCACAAGGAGATCTGAAAAATTGAATCTGACACCAACGTTCCATGAGGCCAAGGAACATGTACAACGCTTTTTACAGTGCGCTGATTATGGGAGCTGAGGATCTGTGCGTGTGAATCCCAGGTGGGCTTTCAGACTGCCAGCCGCTTGCTGTTATTGAAATGAAACAAAAGCTTGCTGTTTGCAGCATGTGCTATTTAAAGCTAAGCGTTAAGACAATACAGCCATGTATATTAAGTACCACAAATTGCTGTGAGCACTCATTCTGACATCCTAAAGAACTATATATGGGCCAAAGTCTATGCGTTCTTTTGCCAGCCTGGCCACAGCTATAATATCCCATAGGTCTCTGCAGTCTTAGAAAGCTACAATAAAAGTGTGTTCCAAGCTAGCGCGTTGAAGAAAATCACTAAATAATTGTTATTGCGCATTATACTTCTTTAGTAAATAGTGTACCAATTACTTGATGATTTCCACTGTGGCCTCATGACAGGTCCATGTGGTCATTTCAGGGGCAAGTTACTGGGACAGTGTACCGAGCTAGAAGACAGACTGATGGCAGACCTCTTTAGGGATGGTGACTATGCTCAGGTGGATGTTGAAACTGAATGCATTCACACATTGGGTGTACACATTTGGTGCCGACCAATGATGGCTTGTATGTAAACCCACGCCGTGGGCAGGACAAGCCTGAATATTACTGGTTTCCTTCTAATTTGTGACACTGTGTTATGTGAAATAAAATAAATGTTTACTTTTTTACCTGAATTAATCTGGTTTTGTGATTCTTTCCTGTGTAAACATTTGTATTATCTAAACATGAGAATAGTGTATTCGATAAGCAGGTAATGCAACAAAGTGTAAGAAAAACCAAGCAGTGTACTGGGTTTTATCACTAGAGACGTTAGCAGCTAAAATAGGGAGCCCTAAACCTGTCTCTGATCGGACCTCACCTGTATTGGGGATAGTTGAAGAACTGTTTCTAGAAGGAAAATCTGGAGAGTTCAGCCGAGGTCTACTAAAATGGTGAATGGTTTGCAGAATAAAAATTACGGGGAAAGACTAAAGGATCTCAATATTTATAGCCTTGAGGTGAAGAGTGGGTGGATGTGCTAGATACAAGAGTTTGAACAAAGTACATGTAGGAAATTTATTTCAAAGGAGGAAAAATATAACAAAAGGTCATAACCTAAAAGGAGAGGGTCAGTGGCTTAGATGTAATGAGGTTTTATTTTACAGAGAGGGTGGTAGATAAGAACAACAGCCTGCCAGCAGAAGTGGTACAGGTAATACAGGGATGGAATTTAAACATGGGATAAGCATATGGCTGTCATGAATCTAACACAAGAGCAAGGACTGGAAAAATGGGAAGGCTAGATGGGCTGAATGGTTTTTATCTGCCGTCAAATACTATGTTTCTATTTGCTCCTACAGAAGTTACACGTGCTGGATAATTTATATGGTAAGGTTTTTAATT